>NW_026853943.1:125000-210900 GCF_026571515.1 Ruditapes philippinarum
GTAATACTCACGGGCCATGTGCCTCCTGGAATATCAGCTCCTCGTGGTGTACGTTGGATGTATGAAAGTTTTAATAAGAAAATGAACGGTATTGTTGTTCGTCATGCAGACGTGATTGTTGCCATGCATTTTGGACACGAACACCATGACAATTTTAGAATCTACTACGGTGCCACAGGTATGTTAAGAAAAAATAAATATATATATATCTTTATTGAACGATAAAAGACACATTATGTCTCAGAAACGAATTTATCTTTACTTCTTTAAAAAGGTCAAACATGGGTTTAATAATGTCTTAATGTTTAAAAATTAAAAACATGCTCTTAATATGAAATTATTTGTCATAAAATAGTAAGATGTATAATAAAAAAAACATATTCTTACAAAGCATTGAATCACTACATATGTACTTATTGCTAAAATGCAACAGAAACAGAAGATTGTTCAGTTGATTTGCTGATAAGTAAACGTTTCCTTTTTGAAACTATAACAAAAGAATAAAAATAAAAAGCAATAGAGAAATGAAAAATAAAAGCATTTCTGATGGATAGTGGGCCTTCAATTTTAATATTCTCTTTTCATTTTATGTCCTTCAATGTTCGGGAGAGTTTTTTAATCAATACAACATATTTAAAATCGCTTTTACCAGAAAATGTCCCAAACGTCGCTCTTCAGCTCATTAGTTTACACACGATAAATAAATAACTTACCGTTATTTCATTGCAATTCTTTTTACAGACCTGATTATGTACTGTCGCCTGCTTTATCTTAATTACTTGAACTTGTTATCCCATTTGTGAATGACTCTGCATGTCAATTACTTGTAAATATCGCCCGTCATAATCGCCCATGAGATTCATGTTAAGAAAATACTAAATCTTCTTAATTTTCAATTGTTTCATCAGGTCCAGCTAAAGTTTGTCTGTTTATTGCACCTTCTGTTACACCTTGGAGATTCCAAATTTTATCACTGAAGGAGACACCACATAATCCAGGAGTACGTTTGATTAAATATGACAGGCAAACGGGCAAACAATTAGACATATACCAGTACTACATGGACCTGAATGCGGCAAACACGATCGGATACGTGAACTGGACTTTGGGTTATCAGGCGACAGTTTTTTATAACATCCCCGATATAACTGCCCCTTCGATGGAAGCTCTTGCTACGAAAATGCGAAATGCTAACAGTCAGGAGTTTAGATCATATGTAAACTGGTACAATACAAACGGTGCTAAGGATTTTTCTTGTGACGCCAGGTGTCATAAAAGTGTCATGTGCGGCCTCGGAAATCTAGAGCTCAGTACGTACAGCGCATGCTTGAAATCACAAAATGTAAGTAACTTCTTTTCGGTCGTTCGCAAAATTATTAAACAAGTTATGCCATTCTCTCTAGAGACTGCAGTGAAAAATAACCTGTATGTGCTACTAATGGTCATGAATGACACTATCAAACTGTTATTCTTTGACAGCCTATGTACTAAGCTTATACCTTGATGTCATCATAACTTGTATGTGTTAGCAAAAATTGAGATGTACATACACTGTCTTTGGTTCTTCCGAGGTATTTACATTGTGTTAAAATAATGCATATACAATGTATAAATTTGAAACTTAATTTCTTTTCTCTCTCATTTTAAAAACATTGTAGGTAAAAAGTTGCCTTTGAGAGTTAAAAGGAATGTAACTTAGTTGTGTCAGCCTTTCAGGCCATTGATCCCTTGTTCGAACCCCATTTTTGTCACAATCAGGTTTTTCAATATGATACTTGACCTGGTTTGACTTAAGAGTTGTTCAAATATGTTATAAGCATAAACTCTCTACCATCGGGTCACATCGGGTTATCGTGTTTAAACAAATCTGAGTCGAGAATATATCAATATGTATGTATTTTAAAGTTTTTGAATGAATGAAATTGTCTTTTTATAGCATTACTTCTATTTCATAAGATACTCAATGATGTGTTTAATTATAAAGGTACATAGAATATCTTTAAAAAAAACATAGTAAAACACATCAATGTGCATACGTTCTCGAGTTTTATTTATATTTTAAGTACGCAATTCATCTCTTTGTTTTTACTATGTTGCAGGTGTTTAACTGCTCGCCAGGAAATTGTCCAATTGTAGGATAGGCAATGGTTAAACTTATGTGTAATCTTATCTGCAAAAGTATGCAATAAACATTACATGATCTGTATGATGAGTCTGTTTTTTTTTATATCAACGGAGTGGTCCATAAGATAACAAGCAATTATCATAGTATTGCAAGCAATCCATAAGTCCCCTACCGGTAAGAGCCCAAGCAACATTCTGAAGGGCCATTGGCCATTCACTTAGGTTCCTATTTTAAGTAAATTTGTTGAAAAAGTTCTTTAAAAGTGATCACAGGAAACAGTTTTTATGTACAGACAGACGGACTGAAGGACACTCTAAAGTTATTTTTTAAACATCCCTGTTATCAAAATATAACATTTTTAAAATCCTATCATGATTGAAGAAGTTGGAGTAAAAATTACCAATTTCTCAAAAAAAAGTCAAAGTTCAAAACGGGCATAATTCTGGAAATAGTCTTGCTAGAGTATTGAACACTCACAAATGTTGAGTGACAATAAGAAACATTTATATGAAGTTTGAAGTAGATACAGTCAGAAAAAGAAGTTATTAAAGAAAACAATGTTTTTTTCATGAAAATTTAAAGTTCAAGGGAGGTAATTCTGATAAATTTTGTGCTAGAGTTGTGAACCTTGTCACATATGATGTGGTTGATGACAAGCAACTTATATTTAAAGTTTGAAGAAAATACCTTAAGAAATAAAGAACTTATAGTGAAAAAACTTAAAAACTAGAATCAGAAATCTTGAAATTCAGTCTATTTGTTGCCATAGCAACCAGAATTTTCAACATAGGAAGATAAAAAAGGATGTGCATAATTTCCATACTCCCATCTACCCATATGTCAAGTTTCATAAACATATTTTCAGTACTTTTTGTGTTATCATTGGATCCAGGTTATGTGTAAAATTTGCCATATTTTCAGTCTATTTGTTGCCATAGCAACCAGAATTTTCAACATAGGAAGAAAAGAAAAAGACGTGCATAATCTCCATACTGCCATTTATCCATATATCAAGTTTCATAAAAATATTTTCAGTACTTTTTGCGATATCGCGGGATCCAGGTTATGTGTATAATTTGCCATATTTTCAGTTTATTTGTTGCCATAGCAACCAGAATTTTCAACATAGGAAGAAAAGAAAAAGACGTGCATAATCTCCATACTGCCATCTATCCATATATCAAATTTCATTAAAATATTTTCAGTACTTTTTGCGTTATCGCGGGATCCAGTTTTGTGGACGGACGGACTGACGGACGGACAGACGGACAGACGGACAGACGGACGGAGGGTAAACCTAAAGTCCCCTCCGGTAAACCGGTAGGGGACTAATAACAATACGAAATACGCAAACAAAATATTTAACGTTCAATGTATATAGTGTGCAATCAGAACATGTAAGATATATTATGTATGTTATCAGAATGTAACTTTAAGTGTCAATGTAGGTTGACAGCTTTATGTAGATAAAGAGAATATTTCCCATAAAGGAAGTATTTGCTTTATGTAAACACAATGAGTTCTTGGACTTGAAAATGTTGACATTTTGAATACATATGCTTTTTTAACAACCCACATTTTACACCTGATAAGGACCTTTACTTTATTGTTATAAACAAGTTTGATTGTTAATCTAATAATTTAAACATGAATGTCAAGAGAAAACAAGATTGTTATATATGTTTCAATGGAACATTTATGCATCCAATTTGTTTACTGTTACAGCGGCATGTATACATACTTGTGCATATTTGATCAAAGTCGTGTGTTATATTGATTTGATACATAATACATAAATAATAGAAGTATTATATATAAGAGATTTCAAAATACTATAATTGAGAAAAGTCTTCTTTTCAATTAAAAGACAAGTATTTGCTCAAGATCAGTAAAGATGATATGCTAGTCTTGATAAACCTACACACTTATTTTTTATATTTTGAGTCGTCATTCATCTGAACACTTTTCCGTGTCCAAGATCAAGGTGATATTGATCTATAAACTACAACGGCTTCAATTATTCAAGATCAGCATTCACTTAATATCTGCATGAGGACTGTATAACGAAGTGTTCTGTAGTCATTGGTCGGATAAAGTATTTGTAGTTTAAGCAATCACGATGGCCTTTACCTTTGATCTACTGACTTCAAAATCGATATTGGTCACATACTTGACCTGCATAATCGTATCTCTTAATCTTAGGATTTAAGCGTTCTCTATTTATTCGTCAGATAATATTTAGGTTATCAAGGCAACGTTGACGTTGTACTTTGTACAATACGTATTTTCAATATGAAGATATTGGGCATTATTATGCACAAGCTTTTCATTTTATTTTCATAATTTATACTATTGTTACATTTTAGTAACTTAAGTTTGATATGTTCAACCATAAAAGAAATCAACCATAATGCTTAAAACACAACAAAAACAATGAACAAGTAATACTCTTTATTGAGAAATTGTCTCGGAAAAAAAAGCTGCCGCATTTACAAAAAGGCAAGTAAAATAAACATGTCAGTAACATTTATCATTATTTCAACTTACTAAAGTTATACAAAATGAATAATATATAGAACACACATTTATATTCACAATTGTTTTTTTTAATTTGTTTTAGTTTAATTGTTTTTCTTTTGTACACATTCATTATTTATATAACAATGAAGTAATTAGGATTTTTATAATGTTTTCATATTTTATCTTTACAAAGTAGAAATAAAACTTAAAAGGGTCACATGAACATTCCATATTTGTAATTTAGCATAATAATTACATCAATAAAGGACGATACATAAATGTAAAATGTGGTTTTCCCGTGTTAGTGCTTTAGAGTTTAGTAAAACAAATGCATATCTAGGATTTAGACAGCACCTTCTTTTGAGGTAATAATAAATAAAATAATTGCCCATTGAATGAAAAGAAAAATGGATGCGAGACACAATACATTAAATGATATAATGATCTTTTATTTTTTGCTTTTTGATAATATATCTGTGGGATATAAGTCTTTCCACATTGTTTTGTAAAATTTACTACTTAAGCTCTTTACATACATGTACAATGAACTATGTAACATAGAAGAACACATAACAAAAGCTTTCGGCTGTAATGTCTGATCAGAATTATAATATGTTTGTTGGGTTGATTTTTGTAAATAATGGAATAACTTGCTTTCCTAAGAGAGTTCATAAATTTCATTTGATTTCATTATTTCAATCGTGCTTTGAAAATATTTGATATCCCAAGTTTCAATTGAATATATTTCAAATTATATTATTAAAAATATACCTTCAATGTGCCAGCGTTTGCTAGTAAGAAAAGAACAAGAGAAGTTTTCAAAATTACAAACATTAAATTTGATAGTGTTGCTGTTTACAATAAAAAAGTTACATATTCAAAACAAGAAAAAACAGTTTCCATAGCTGTAAAATAAATTCAATTCTATTTCAACTCTTATGTCATTTCATCATAACTTACCTTACATAATTGTAAATAAAGTGTGTAATACAAATATAATACACAGATACAATAGGTAACACGTAAAAGCTGAACTATTAAGAAAATAAACAGAATTCGAATGATGTTTTAAAGTCGCTAGATATGCCCCTTTGGCAAAAGGAATGTAAGCAAAGATCGGAAAAGTAGTGTTGCACATGAACATACTTGTTTTTTGTGTAGTTTATTGCTTCTTATTGTGCTTCGTCACAATGTCATCAAATTTGTTTATGTCAACAATTACATGAGTACTTTCTTCTAGAGCAGATCGTAATTCAACAAGATTTGCATCATTGCCTTTACATTTCTTCCACTCGAGGAGCATTTTATAAACGGCATCTTTAATACTTTTTGGATTTTCCATGTCAATGCGATCCAATGTTTCCCGTGGTACTCCTTGAGACACAAAAAACATGAAGTGACCCTTTCCAAACAAGTTTGAAATATCAGACAAAACTACATCGCTCGTTCCCTGTTTCAGTTGCCTTTCGATTTGTTTAATCTGAAATAAAGGTAAATTTCTTTTGTAAAATAAGCATGGTAATTCTTTTTTAATACCAATGTTCGTTTTTCATTCTTCTGATTCAGTTGTTGATATTTAAGAACAACTTACAAAGTCTAGGATATTTTGAAAACCCTCAAAAAACTAACACTTTCATCTTATCTTACTATAATTAAAAAACAAAAATTTTATTACAAAAAATATAAGTTACCTCTGATGCGAACCATGGAGTTAGATATCCTTTCAAATTTCTTACAATTTTCTGGTCTGGGTTCCCTACATTTACTTCTATCCACTCTCCTTCGTCTGTTGTCAAGACATTTCCCAAATTTTGGTTACTTTTTAATTTCACGTGTAGCTTTACAGAGTTTTCTTTTATTTTCATTCGCCGACTATATACTTTCAGTTCATTTTCAATACATTCTCTAAGATTCTGATATTCTTCACTTGAACAACTGTCTGTGCTTTCACCAGCTGTTAGTCCATATAAATATATAGCGGATGTCTTCTGATTTGATGACTCGAACTGAATGACAATTCCCTGAGATTCTTTCGAAAACACAATACTGTCCTTTTTACAGCTTTTTGGACCAGATGAGTGTACTGACCAATCTTTTTCTAAAATGATCTTAATAATGTTTGCCCTAAGATAAGCTGAAATCTTATCTATGCTGGCTACCATCAAAAGAGGGTTAGTGTCTACTTCATACTTTGCCTGCTCAAATTTCGGAAGACAATCGGGGTACACCAGTGGTATCAAAGTTATCATCTTATTATCACGAGTTTTATGAAGTAAGCTTAACTTTCCAAGAGATTCTATGAACGAGTGTCTCTTAGAGTCAATCACTAGTGTCTCCATGTGATTGAAGAAATTTTTCATGGTACATTGTGCCGACTGCAATTTAAGTAGTTCGGTTAACATACTTTGGAATATGTTTACTACCTTGTTTTCTTCAGTACCTTCAGACATGACACTTTCAAATAAATGCGTGCCTGCACAATTCGCGTTTAAAAATTTCTTAACTTTATCGAGAAGGTTATTGCTTTCACAAAAGTCGAAATTTCTGCCGAAGTAAGAATCCAGGAGATTCATGTGAAGACAAACCTTATGGTTGGATATATGTCTTTGTGTCTAAAATAAAAAAAACAAAAACAATTGGTATAGATTTTCCAACTATTTATACATGAGGTCAATATTTATTAATATTCAATTCAACGAATTAAGACTCGAAAAGATCTATGGAAAAGGAAAGGTATAGAAACCTTTGCATATTTACAGAACATGTCTTGTTTACATGTTTGCTATTCTTCAATAATTAATTATTATTATTATTTTTATTATTATTATAATTATCATCATTATTATTATTATTATTTTTTTATCATTATTATTATTATTATTATCATTATTATTATTATTATTATTATTATTATTATTATTATTATGCATACCTCTTCGTTATGAGACGACATTCGAACCACCATCAATTTTGATACGGCTTTCGTCCCAGAGGCATACATTCCTAATTCAGTGAGTACATCTACATAAAGATCTACGCAAAGAAGAAAATAACGTGAACTTATTTAAGATATGATCAAACGTCATTCTAAAAGAAAAAACTAATTATATTTCACGTGTACAGTATTTGCTAAATACATACTTAATAATAAATACATTCGTTAATTTCCTATAAAGGAATTTATTTTGTGAATTAAATCAGTTAATTGCACAAAATTATATTAAAAATATGATTGATATAATACCTATTACTCTCTATTTTTCATGTGTTCAGTCTGAACAGGCAAAAATCTGAACACGATATGACAAGGACATGTGAAATACATAAGACTCAGTACGGAATAGTTTCATGACGCTGTATAATGTAAATGAGAAAATAATCACATAAGCACTTATGCCCTCAACATGATGATGACACTTAAATCAATTATAATGTTCTTAACTACCTTTGATTTTGTAGATCATATATCTAAATTCTTTCTTAAATAAAAATGTTTTCAGACTAACAGCAGCAAATGCCTTCACGTCAAGAGAAGGTCAACTTGGCTTACCTAGGCTGAAACTTTCACTATAAATGGGAAGCAAAATCAAAGCAGGCCATATATTAAGCTTTGAAAATGCAAAGGAGGCAAGCTTTCTGTTCAACCCAGTATCATCTTCTAGAACCATTGCACAAATGTTAATGCTCATCTCTTTATTTTCATCGGACTGAAATAAAGAGAAAACAATTTATATGGAGCAGCACTATGATATAAAAAATACAGTACTATGAAATACTACACACATGTTGTTGTTGTTGTGTTGTTTGTTACTGTTATTTTTGGGGGTGGGCTTTGTTGTTGTTGTTGTTTTTTGTTGTTGTTTTTTTTCGTTTCAAAGTAAGGTTTTATAAGTAAGGTTTTATATTGAATAGAGAAGAATAAGGATGAAGAGAAAAAACATATTTGTGCTTCTTTTCTCAATCAAATGAAAATCATCTGAAATCTTGAAATATCAATTCATTTCTAAGCTCTCTTGTGTTTGATTCATATGCCTTCCAATAATGCAAGTGTTTGAGTTTTCATGTTTATATGATGAATTCTACTTAAGTCGGTGCTGTGGAAGGTAATTTTTAGGGTTCATGAGCAGTGTTATGTATCACTTGTTTATTGAAACTAAACCTTGCAATTTTTTAGTGGTCGAGTACCTAACATATATAGTGTAATTGTATCGGTAACAAAATCAACACGATGTATTTTCTTTATCTGAATTTCACAGAAAAAACAAATCCTATAACATTATTTCCTTAAACTTTACAAGCAGGTTCAATCAAACCGGTCCTGCAACATTTTCAATTTTTATGTCGTTTTGAGCGTTCTATTTGTCGTGTTGTTTTTTATACTGTGGTTGTACCCACTTCAATTTGACAAATAATTATAACTTAAGGTTACTGTTTTGTTTGATATTTTGAAATTACCTCAGTAGGATCTGATTCATAACCAACATCAGAATGTGCATCAATCCTGTCTAGAGATTTTAGTTGTTTCATCTTTGGAGACGAATTCGGTGAAGATTCAAAGCTTCGTTTGGTCGAACATGTCGGTTTACTAAGGTCGAGGCTATTGTCACATTCCATGTCATGATCATCTCCCTTCAAATTGGCCATTGGACTATCATCTGAAACATGTGAAACCACTTAATATATAAGTACTTGAACTCAATGAAACAGTTACCACATAAATGCATGCATGCTGAGTAATATTTAATGGCCGGCTATATATTACTTCAATTATTACATAATGTTTTGAAATTTTTTCAGTAAACAATTCGGGAAAAGTTATGTAATAAAATTTATTGAAAAGAAAGAAACGATGCACGGCAGTATTTTATTACAAGATAAGGTGACAGGTGTTGGACAGTGATAAAAACGTACATGGTGCTGCATGTGTAGTTATGGATAGTTGTAGAAATGTAGTCATGTCTTGGATGTCATGATCTGTTTCTGTCATCGTTCTTAGACAAGTCTCAATGGCCGTTTTGTCTCCGATTATAATAACATGCTTGGCTTCTTCTTTATCCATGGTAGAAACTGGGTAACTGTTAGAATTTACTTTTGATATTACCTATTTTGAGGATGAGAAAGTTGATTGAACTAGAGAAAGTTAAATATATACCACATTATTTACAATTTCAAGAAAAATAACTCAGAAATAGATGTCAATCGTTCGAATAGGAATGAATTTCTCCTCTTATCTTAGTAAATGTCGTTTGATTAAATAAAATACGGTTTTTAGTGCTGTTGAGTACGAAAATGTTTTAAAAACTAATGTAAACACTTAGAATACTACGAAAACATTTGAAACAATTGACACAAAACTCAAATCATTTGAAATGAAGTACATTTCTGAAGCGCAAAAGTACGAAACACTGAACATTTAAAATAATCCTACATTTTATGGATCAATAATTTCATTTTCAGTCCATATGGTAAATGACTTTTTCTGAAAAGGTTATAAATACATTAAAAAATTTAATAATGCAGATAATTCATTCACTTACCGTTTACGCGAATAGTTACGTTAATTCATGTAACACAAAGAATTAACGTTTTTCCGCCATTTTGTCCAAACTAATATTTTGTACAATTAAATGTTACAGTAGCAAATATTTTACTTTACAGTAAATAATATTAATATCTGGTGGCTACATAGTTGATTACATATTAAACTTCCTTCCGGTATTGTATGCGTCAAATGTTTATCCTGCCACAATGAATGCACAACGTGTTTTCCGCTTTCATATAAAAATGTTTACAAAATTATCATTTATTCAAATGAAGAATAACACACATCTAAAAATAGATCTGAAAGTAAACGACGCCATGTTTGGTTTAAATATAGCATACAGTTAATGTTTCTAAGAAGAATATGAAACATATTGATAAAATTGATAAAGTAAAACGAATTGTTATTAAGTAAACACATGATCGTGATAAACAATTTTATCTTAAACTCCGTTGTGTTTGTAAAGTACAATTTTGATAGTTTATACGCTTAATGTAACGATATTATTCTTATTAAATGGAGCAGAACGTCAAATTGTTAATCTTGTTTAAGACATGACGTGGTTGTGGTCTTCGTATTTCAAATACCTCTTCAGTGAAAAATACACACATATAAATTGATTTAATAAGGTTCTTTAATCAACAGTTATTTTAATTGGTATGATAAGTGTCAGGTTCTATATAATTATGTAAAGAAATGAAAATAATGAAATGTAACTAACATCTTTATCTACATATATCCATACAAATAAAGTGAAAAACTTTTTAAAGTGTTAAATATTAGCATAACTTAACACACATTTCTTCTCAAAATGAGTAAATTGAATAACTTAAACAAATGTCTGCTTTTATATGCTTTCGACAGTTTAGAAGTTCATTCTGAAAATAGCAAAACAAAGCACGATAGAGAAGACAAAGTACAAAGATGATGTGAATACGCTGTTGGATCCATTCACAGCAGACAGACAGTTTGTAAAAGACGCTTTATCAATGAATCGTATTCCACACTTCACTGTTTTAAAACACGTATCATTGCACGGGAATTGGTCGGATGTGTTAGCGTTGGTGTTATACCAATTCATGTATGCTTTGAACACTTGATTTGAAGCAGATGTCATTTTATCATTCAGCTCGCCCATTGACTTTGGAGTTATATCTGGTATCCCATACAAGCTAGTTGCGTTGTAACCAAGAGTCCATGTCAGCTTATTATTAGCATTTGCAGAATTTAGATCAGCATAATATTGTAAAATATCAAGCTGTTTCCCAGTCTGGCGGTCGTATTTTACAAGTCGGGCACCAGGGTTGTGGGGTGGCTCAATTTCTCCATCTGGAAGCTGATAACGCCAGGGAGTGACAGAAGGGGCAAGAAATAAACTAACAGCAGGGGTACCTGAAGTGAAAATTATTATTGTTAACGAACTCGTAGCTATATATCAATAAAATATAAATCTGGGAGATAGATATCTATTCCAAAAATGAAACATTTAAATGACATATGGTAAAATAAACAGATACAAGTAAAACCTTACCGGCTTGGTTGTAGAAAAGGCGGAAACTATCGTGATGCTCGTGTCCAAAGTGCATAGCAACAATAACGCTAGAATGGCGCAAGACAATATCAATAAACTTTTTATTAAAAGCGTCTGTCATCCAGCTGACACCTCTAGGTGTTGTATATCCTGGTGGAACATGACCTGTTAGGATTACCTGAAATATGACGTTGGTGTATCAATAACTATCTGAAAAACTAACTGGCAGCACGAAAACTATTTTGTAAAAAAGAATTTCTAAAACATGTGCCGAAGATAAGATGCATCAGTTTTGTTTGAATTCATCTCCATTGTGTATTTTGTCTTACGTACATATAGTACTACATACATCTTTTGCAACTGAATTGTACGTACCTTTTCATTATTCGCAGTTGCGTTAGTTAGAACAGAATCAAGCCAAGCAAACTGGCCAGCTGGATCTTCTAGATCCACAGTAAGTGTGTCTTTGGTGTAATACATGTTAGAATTCATCGCTACAATTCTTATACCAGAGTTGGTAATGGTTGTGTAAAATCCACCTGAAAAAGAAAGTATATTTTATTACAATCTACTGATTGGTCTAGATCTACAGTTTCTATTTAATTTGTTAGTATCTTATTTCGAGAAATCTTGCATTTTGAAACGTTCAGTGTGGTTATATTTTTCTGGTCCTTCGGGATCATTGATTCGAACACAATTAATTGTTGAAAATTGAATACCGCTCAAGCCGGTGCTAGGGGGCGTAATGTATTGATGTTGCACTTTTTCATTTACCTCCATGTACTGACTCAATCAAACCGAGTCTGCAAATATTAATGTAATTTTGCTGTGATGAATGCTTCCGAGGGGCCACCCTTTCCCCAGTTTTTTAACTATTCAACATAACTTTTTTTAATATTAGTATTTCGTAACTCGTTTACTATCACAAAATATAAAGTTTCAATTCGATTTTAAATATAAATTATTTTACCTTTCATAAAGTTGGAATCTTGACTTGCATCGTTGATCCAAGACTTCCAAATAAGATATGTTGCGTTGTAAATTTCATTGTTGTGTGGAGGAAATTTATGCTTTGGATGGTAGTCATGATTTCCAAAGGTAGCATAAATAAGTGTATTTGGAAACGTGGATTTCATAAGATTTGTGATGTTTCTAACGAGCTCTTTGTTTAAATCTGTGCTTAGATGACTGCCATCAACATGAGGGACTGTATCACTGAGTAAATAACAATGTTAAACATTACATCTATAAATCCACATGATTGAGTGAATAATATTATAATTGTTGTATGAAATATACAATAGTATAAATTAAGTTTTGTGTATTTCTATATTGTATAATATGATAAAATCGAAATAGAAAAATTCAATCGAATAAAACTACAAGTCACAGTTTATATCCTAGCTCATCAACAATGAAAACTGTCCTATAATACAATATTAAATGGACGAAATTGATATTTTATTTACCCAGTCCATAGCATAAAATCAACATCGCTTTTCAAATCTTTTATTCCTGTCACAGTTTCTTCTACAAGCCCCCAAGGAGAATCACACCATTGGTCTCCAAACATCCCTGGCTTACTTATATTCATTCCATTACAGGATAACTGGTCAGTCCAGTACGAAAAATCCCAGTGAAAGTCGGTCAAATGCCAGAAGTACCCTGAAAGTGTTTCGTGAACCTTATCAGATATATGTTAAAATGCCTGTTGCAACAATTTAAACCCTCCTGTTTAACCGTTTGTGTTTAGCTTCATAAATCACAGGTATAATTCAAATTTATATTTAAAGCAGCATGTCTCCAGATACCGGCTGATTTTCTTGCAAATTTTGAAAATGTAATAAAAAGTAAAATACAAAAAAAAATATTGTAAAGTCATCAAAGAAAATAATTTACACAACTGAAAGTAGCACTTACAACCCATGTAAATTACCAAAAAAAAGAGGTCAAAATATGCAAAAAGCATTTACTGCATTAATAACGCATAAGAAATATGATAAAAATATTTCAAAACCGGTCATTAACCGCAGATAACATGGAAATTATTTTCTTTGACCTACTATTTCTTAAAAATTCAGAACTGTTTCCTCAAGTTTGATTTTCTTGAAATAGTTTGGCTGATTTGGCGGCATGCAGCTTTAAATGAGCATGTGTACGGAAGAGGAAATATACAGCTTTATATGAATCATATATTGAAATAGTTTTCCTCTTTAAATCACAGGCGTACGGCACATTTGCCATGCCAATAATGGTAAAATTATGATAAAATAATCACCCCTTGATCATCAAGAACAAAATTACTATCCAGCACCCGTTTACTATATAAAATATATACAACATTCATTTCATCAACAAAAAACATATATTTACGTAAAACAGGGAAGGGATTATGATTCATAAATTGATCATGTTTTACAATGATTTTGTACAAAGTGTTTAAACTATGTACAGGAATGTATATGTAAAATGTTTTATGAATGAACAACATAATTATGATAATAAATGTAACTTACCAACATCAGCTGAGCTTGTAGAAAATATATAACCGGATATAAAACACACATAAACGAGTCGGTTCATTATGGCTGCTTCTCTTTAAAAGGAAGTGAAATATGATTTGTTATATGACTGGGCTGGCTGTTTGAGTAGATTTTATCAAGTTGTTGATATAATAACATTAAAGTACTTGTAAATATTTAACGAGTTTCAAGTTGGGTTTGCATATCACTTTTAAGAGGTTCTATTTTCAGAAAGCTTAGCAGACTTTCCATGTTATCAAATACCTTTAATGCCTAATATATGTGCAGACCTTACAGCTGTTTAGATGAACTATTTACATACATGTAAACACGTTTACAAAGCTCGTGATATTTTCTTTGGGTTTCCCAGTTTTTCTATTTTTAGCTGTTTATAAGTTCGTGGTCGAATAACCATTGACATATTTAGATAAAAGATTTAATACCGAAAATGAAAAGGTATTAACTTTGCGGACAATGGACGGAAGGGATATTTTGTCGCCAGTGTACCGTGCAGACGGTAAAAGTATAGATATTGTGAAGTTAGGTGAGAAATTTATATTTGTATTTACATATATGTTATTAGCAAGTCATAGGCGGAACTTGTTGGGGTGATATCGTACTAGAAAACGCCTAACCCATGGCGATATAATCATGCTAAAGCAGGCTCAACTATGTAATTAATAATTTGAAAAATACGTTAGGAGCAAAATATTGTGAAGCTTTCCGTTTAATTACAGCGTAATAACTTAAAATATATGACTAGCCGATCGAGTATCAATGCATTAATCATACTGTATAAAAGCAAATTAACCATAAAAAATTCATATTTTTAATTCTTTAGAAATGTCAAACATGCGTTTAATAGTGTTTTAATAATGAATTTAGGGCATATTAGATGTTTAAGAACTGAAGAAAGTAGGCTGAATGAGAGTAAATGTGTATTAAAGGTAACAAATTCAAACAAAGTAGTATTTTGACTTCCATACAAAATACCCATTCACTATAATTATACCGATTGTCAACAAAAGACAGGCCATGTATATGGCAAATGAATATATTTAGAAAACTATAACAAGATACCAAAAATTAAAAAGATTTGAGAAATAAAATATGTAGCATTTCTGAGGCATAGTTTGCTGCTGTAAATTAACGCTTGTAGTACTAATATATACAAGACAAAAATAATGATGATAATTTGGAGTTTATAATGCTTTAACACTTAATTGCAATATCATTTCTTCTTTTTCTTTCAACAAAAAGTGTCATTTTTAAAAATTAAAATAACTTCATTTTGACTATTGATAAATCAAGACAACACATTTTTCATTAGCCATGAAAATCGACAACAAACTAAAATTGACGTTAAAGTCCGCTTAGATGGAAATGCTAACGTAATATTTAGCGTTTTCAATATAGAAATGTTTAAATTAAACTCACTATATTTGCATGTACAATGTACGATAATAAGGAACAGGAAAGTAACAAAACTGAAAGAAAACTAACGCGTTTATGCAAAAATAATTTTAAAAAATACACACATTAAACTTAAGTTACTTGAAATTGGATAAAAATAAGTACGATTAAAACACAATAAATAAAATTAAGAAAACTAAGGAAGAAAGTTAATTTAAACAATTAAAAATAGATAATACAACAAGAACACAAATGTGATGCGTATTTCATATTGTTTATAAGTATATCACTGTTTAACCTGTTTGTAGGACAGGAGTATAAAGTTGATGAATCCATAATGTTCCTTTTATATTTATTCATATTATTATATCTTTCTTCTTCCTATTTCTCATACAGATAAATTTATTAGTTTAGTACAACTGTTCTAAATTTAGACAATGAAAAAGGTAAATATCTTGACATTTAGTTTTTGTTTTAACAGATGAATCATTTGGAAAATGGGTTCACACTGGAAGAAATATTACCATATCGCCGTGCGACAACGAATATGTAAAGAGAAAGCTGAAGGAACCTGATGTAAGTTTTCGGGTTCATTTAATTAAGTACATTAGGTGATGAAAATTGAGTATCGCCCAAGCCGGTGATAGAAGGCATGAGAGATGATGGACTTTTTTTTATTACCCCTCATGTGCAGACTCGATCAAACCCAGTCTGCAATTTTCATGTAATTTGCTGATTCTGGGAAATCACTTTTTCCAGATATTAAAAGTTAAGATTAAGATTATTATATGTAAAATATAGACAAGAATTTAAAATATAGAACAAAGATTTTTTTAAAGGCGGTCCGTCCTTCACTATATCAAGTATGTATCTCATAAAAGACTCAATCAAATATATTCTACAATTAGCACAAACTAATAATGTTTGCTTTAATTTAAGTAAAAGTTTTGTTCGGGGCCAAGAAGAATAAATTGAATGTGATTCACTGATAACAATCGTTTACATGTTTAAAAATCCACTTGACACATACTTGGAAGGATATCAAAACAGTGTACAAAGGGAGATTAATTCAACGTGACAAATTAGATTATTACCCCTCACAATTTTTGTAATGTTGATATATAGGCCAATGGGGGATATTGTTACTGTAATTTCAAGCGCACCTTGTGATAAAAAATGTGTACTGTAACAGTTACACTTTTTTCACAGACTGAATAAAAATAGGAAAAAGGAAAACTTATAGAAACAATGTCCCAAATGAAAGTACTTGTTCGAGGTTATAAAATAAATAATACATAAGTTTGTGAACAACCTCGTAACTGAGGCGATAACAGTATTTTCTTTGGGATGATATTTTTACCTATGTTTTATTTAAATAATATCATGAATTACTTATTTGTTGATTGTCATTGAAATGTATCAGTAGATAAATGTAAAACAAAATATAAACAATACATGATGTCTAATATGCGTTATATGATGAATATTGTCTCATAGAACTTTTTAAAAATCACTTTAATAATTTTTCTTTTTCGTGGGATGTTTTTAGCATAGGTTTTTTACTTTTGTGTTGGAAGAGGTTTTTGATGATTTGTTGTATAATTTCATATTTGGCTAGAAGCCGTTTCTATATATTTAATACACGTATTATTCAAATATTTACACTTGTATAAACCAATGAGATTTGTGTATTGTAAATACAATGTATGAAGAATATAATTATGAATAAATGAGTCGTTGAGAGGACAATACCAAAATGGTCAGTCTGAAGTTAACATTCTTTTTAGACCTCTTATTATTCATTGGTGATCATACACTTATGACATAATATTTAAAAAGAAACTTATGCCATCTTTTCCAGGTATACCCAATAACGAAACACATTCGAGGAAAAGTGATTCTTATTTCAAATACTGGATACCAGGCTCTAAGACTGTTGAAAGATCTATTCACTCAGATGTGCTACAAAATAGGAATCTATACCGAGAAAACAAGCGAGGTAATTTGTTTTACATCATATTTAAAGTATAATGTCATCTTTCAGCAACTTTCTGGCTGTTATGACTTTAAATATACAAATACAGTTCAGATCGAAATCATCAGTAAATGACCACTTATTAAAGGCCAATTAGGGGGCAGGGGACATATTCGTACAATGGTCCCGGAATTTATTAATAACACATACATGGTGTATTGAATGTATTGAAAACTTTTGACTTTTTTCTTTGTTTGTATTCCTCTCTTGCTTTGTGTTTAAGAAACGAACAGTATTTTTGTTTTTTTTTACCGAAACTATTTTAGAAGATTATTTAAAATTGGATATCTAGAAGCAATATTTTATTTAATAGTAAAATAAGTATATTTTGTTTAGTTACTAAAGGCTATGATGACTGTTTTTTATATCTCAAATTACAGCAAGATTTATTGATAATTAAAACAATAGCTGCCTGTCTGTCAGCCCAGCATCAACTTTATGTTTTCTTCAGATGACAGATAAAATACGAACAATATATTAATCAGTAACACTCCTTTGCCATTTCAATAGTTTAGTCTAATTATGCTAACAATTTTGAGCTTTAATAGATTGAAAAATATGGGAACGAATAACCTGCTGGTAAAAAAGTGAGAAACCCATGTCACCAGTATAGATCCAAGCGATGCATGTTAGTATATTAATTTATGTACACATATATAGACATTGAGGGGTTTTGAAAGTAAACATAATTCTTTTGTAACTTTAGGAAATGCACAACATCATTAGTACTGAAGCCGCCAGAGAAGAAAACAAGTTGATTGATTCCTTTGTTGTAGTTATTTATGGCATACCTGAAAACTTTAATATAACTGAGGTCGCAAATGCTCTTACCATAGAAAATGCCAAATACCTAGAAAACAAACCAAAACTTGTTTACATTATAGGTAAATTCTTTGTATTTTTAAAACAATAATATAAGCAATGAGCACATTTGAAAAAAAATCGACTTGGACTGTTTTGTATACACATATATATTCTGAATGTTAGCAGAAATGATAAGCATGTTTTCTATAACTGTAAATGCTTAAATTGCAATGTCAAATAAATTTGTTCACCTTACTATCTCGTTATTATGTTTAAACATAAATATGATCTTAAAACTATGTGCCAATTTGCCTCCCTTCTTTCAATATTTAATCTGTTATATCTAAACGTCTATAATTGTGTACATACCTATTTTGTTTTTATTCTTAATTATAAAGATAGAAATATAATGTGTATTACTTTCAGGCGGTGAACCTGCTGTACGACAGGTCGAGCAACGATTAGTTCAGTACACAAGTCAAGATGTTCTTATCGGAGCTACAGGTACAGTTGATGTTGCTTTTAAATAAGTTTTGAACTGAGCATTTGTTGTTAATGCTTTTGTTTATATTTCCTCCCTTGTAAAACTTTGTATATAATTTAAGATTTACATGGGAAGTAAACTCCAAATACCCGAAGTGCTACAAAACAGCAGAAAACTACGTTCTTGAAATTATTCCAAGGGAAACAACCATGTATTACATACTGATATAATTACAATCAACGGTTTCTTCCCTGCCTATGGTATAGTAAATTACAGGCGTTCTCGTCTTACATCATTCCTTTAAATGCAATAAAGCTTGTAAGCGTTGGGCGTGAAAGGATCCGATGCGTTAAGTTGTACTTTCTAATGAATTGCTATAACAAACGTTTTCATAAGGGGATTAATTTCTTTCATGTTGGAAGTCTATAATTCTATGCTCATACGGATTCGGATACATTGTACTGGTGCCTTTTCCTAAAAAAGACATAAGCAACCATTGAATCTTTGAAATTGCAATGACTTTATTTTGTATAATACCATAATACAACACGGTACAGTCTTGTTAGCACGTATTGTGTTAGAATGTTGCAACAAAGGTATTGTTTTACAATCATGTCGTTGCTTCTGCTTATATGAATGTAATAAATAAGTTACATTCATGTTTTACTAAGGTGTGATTAAATTTAAATGCTAGGGGGCGTGAGGGATGTTGCACTTATTCATTATCCCTCATGTACAGACTCAATCAAACCGAGTCTGCAATTCTTATGTTATTTTGTTGTGATTAATGCTTCCGAGGGATCACTTTGTTTCCAGAATTGTGACAGTTAAAATTATAAAAATTATAAAAAGTTCTGAAAAGTAACATTACGGCCCATTCGGAATACATTGTACTGGTGATTTTCTAATTAAAATAAACATCATCCGAAACATAATTGTATTCTTTTAAATTGCATGTTTCATACATGTATTTACATGTACAACAGCAGTACGGTCTTGCTCGATTTGTTCTGTTCATTGTGATTATGTTTGCAGGATTCAACGGCATGATGTTCTTCATCTATATATTTTGTACATTTGTCCACGAGTTATCTGCGAAAGACATTTGGAAAATTGTAAGTAAATAAAGGTTACATTCATGATTCTGAACAATTGATGTATTTGTTGTATTAATTAAACTAGATTTCATTACATTGAATCATTAATCTTTATAGACACATTTTAAAGGAAATATTTGTTGTTTTATTTTATTTTATTTTTTATTGTATTTTTGTTTTTGTTTTTTTTGTTTGTTTTTTGTTTTGTTTTGTTTTTTTTGCATAATTTTATTTCTTGAATGTTAATTTAAAGTGGCATGTAGTCATTTACATTTTAATAAAGACTTTTTATGTGTTTTTCTTTCTTCATCAGCTGATACAGTATGCCAACTACCATACCTTCCCTGCATCTACATTTTGTACTCTTAGAAAGGACTTTTTCTTTTTTCCGAACGCCAGTATATCAGGTATGTAATATAGGACCAAGTCTGACATATTCATATTACTGTCTACATTTCTTTCTAGTTAAAACATAGTTTATTGCATCAAATACATGTCAAATACTATACAAGTAATGAGTTTATAACAAAAAGCAAATGGGTAGGGTATCCAGTTCTAGCAACATTAGATAAAGCCCTTCCCATTTCCTTGACACTTGTTCCTTGTAACGTTGACACTGATGTACTGCTGCTTATCTACTGACTCCATCCCACAATTAGTTTGTATTTATCTTCAATTTCTTGTGCGAAGTATTTCAGTGATTTGATATGAAGCAGTTAAATTCATTTTTCTTCTTTGTACTTTTATATATACCAATAAGCATGCATTATAGACAACAATAGTTGATGATTTAAGTTTCAAAACAATTTGAACGTGCCTGAGGCAATACTTTATAATTAAACTATTAAAATGTGGTTAACGCGTCGGACTAGTGATCTAAGTATTGCTTACCACGTGGTTTCAGACCCCGTCAGAAGCAAACCATTGTTTCATTGAGCAAGAAACTTTACACACATTGCTAAGTACTGATTAGTTCCAGCAACAGATTCTAAAATGTTTCAATAAGCTTATTGCTTCTTACACAATAGAACTAAAATGAATTCTGACAAACTAATACAAATAAAGATATGCATTTTAATAAATATAACTTGCAGCATTTAACATTTTATTCTTATTGCATTTATGTAGTTCTTCCAGACGACCTAGCTAATCTCGACCCAGCAGACATACAGTTATACAAGAAGCTTTTGCAAGAAGGCTGGGTCGATACATACAACATAAGACTCATGTTCGTCGGTCTTTTCGGGGCGGGTAAAACTTCAACTGCCAGAAGAATCATGGGTAAAGAAATAGATGATGTGACAAGCACTGATGGTATAGATGTGTACATTGGTAAATGCAAGGTTGATTTGAGTAATGACCAATGGGAGACATTAGAAGGTGACTTTATAACATTTATCAATACCTTGTGATCATTTCAGTTAACTTTAAGTTTCCATTTATTTATATAATTCATGTATGTACGTTTCATGATTAATACCATCTTTTAAGCATTCACAAGCTTTGTGTACAGTTGAACAACAATAAGTAATGTTCTACGTAACTATTGAATTCTAAATGTAGAAGAATACCGGTGATGGCTCATTTGTTATTGTAATATGGCGATTCGTGGATTGCAATGCAAAAGTATCATGGCTAATTGATAGAGTAGATAAATATGTATCCATGCTTAATAAATTACTTATTTTCATTCCTTTTCAGGGGGTAAATTTACCAGTTTCATGAGTCAGCTTTCGTATTTATTGCACGATGATATTCACTTATTGTGCTGACATGATATCAATAACCACCCAAAAATCAAATTAGCCATGCATAATATATAATTATTTCATTTGAAATGAATGCTAAATAACTATCACAATGTTTAGATCCTAGAAAAAGTATGCCTCTAACGAAGCTTGCCGAACATTTACAAGATCCGAGGGCATGCACAGAACATTCTGGTCATGAAGATATGGACATATATTCAAGAACTGCAGATAAAAGTCACAAAAGACGGAAACTGGAATCTAGAAGCTCGTTGTCTTCTTCATTGAACTCTTCAGAGTTTGAAATGATCAATGTAAAAGCTCTTACTCTTTTATAAAAGTGTATTTAATATCATTGATAAATCGTAGATAAGTACATCGTTCAGTTACGGAAAGCGAAGCAACATATTAACTGAGACGAGTGATTACACTACAGGAAAAATAAAA
This sequence comes from Ruditapes philippinarum, assembly GCF_026571515.1. Lineage (NCBI taxonomy): Eukaryota > Metazoa > Mollusca > Bivalvia > Venerida > Veneridae > Ruditapes > Ruditapes philippinarum. Next base: position 147,269 of record NW_026853943.1, read on the forward strand.
TGTTTATTAGAATTATTAATTAGTTATTTTATGTTATAACTTGATTGTGTTAAATATTATCATATTTTTATATTTTCAGAATCATAAAAAATATATATAAATTGCGTTTATGACTATTATAGCAACTTTAATTATATTTGATCCATCAATGTACATGTATTACATTGGTTAAATCTTTTATAGATTTCTATTAAGAATGTAAAGGGTAAGTTATTGTTACGGGAAGCATTATTATGAGATACTTAGAAAAGAAAACTGCAATATTACATCTATGAATAAGTATAATAAGTATGAAACTTATTTGTATTTTACTTTGCAGATTGATTCCTCAACACGGACTAGTTCTATGGATAGATCAGAATCATTCGGCGAACCTGATATAGAAATGGTAGACGAGACTGACACGCAGACTTCTAATACTGACTACTTGAAGACAGCTCAGAGAGTGTTGCAGGAAGCGAAAGAATCAAATGGTTCATTTTATGTTTTAAATAATGACTTGTGTTGAAAAGTTTCAGATTTCATTAAAAAAGCGAAATACTTATTGGAGCTATACATTTATGATAACCATTATTTAAGGCATTTATCCATTCAACATTAACCCAGGGCTTAATTAAGAACGCAAATTAATATTTATAAGACTTACCGAACACCCATAAGGAATACACCAGGCGAATCATGAGCTATCATGAACGTGTATGCAATTTTTATCGACCAATCTGTACAATTCTGTTCAAATAGATATACCATTTTCTTTACTTTTCAGCCAACAAAGCGAAAACAGCAATTGTATCGCTATGGGACTTTGCCGGACAGTTCGTCTACTATGCTACTCATCAGCTGTTTTTCAGTCCACGTTCCATTTATCTTCTCGTGGTTAACATGGAGGATGGTGAACTCGATAAGACACTGGACGGATGGTACATGGACCTTACAGGGAAAGATTCTATAGAAGCTCAAGGTACTTTATTTGAAATTATCACAAGTTAATTCGTATGTTAAATTAGGTTATAACTTTAATCTGTTAAGAGAAGTTAATTTGCATTATTCGATTTGTCAGTCCTTTCAGATAAACACAAACATTTATCATTTAATTGTGTTTATAAACTTATATAAATCTCTCTGGAAACAGTTAATTAACAATATATGTTTTCTTAAATATTAGCATTGATGTCAAGTACTAAAGAAATATTCTGGAAACTCTGAAACCCTTCTAAGGCAGTTTAAAGAAACAAATAGGTAATTAGAATCGCATGTATGCCTTGAGAAAGTCTTTTTATGCTCCCCGAAAAATTTCGGGGAAGCATATAGTCGCCGGATTGTCCGTCCGTCAGTCCATACACACGTACGTACGTCCCAAATTCGTGTCCGGTCCATAATTTTGTTATTTGAAGTCGGATTTTAAAACTACTTCACAGAAATGATCACCATATTGAGACGACGTGTTGCGTGCAACAGTTTGGTCCCAAACAATCGCTACCTTGAAGGTCAAGGTCAGAGCATGACCTTGCAGCAATATCGTGTCCGGCTCATAACTTCGTTATTTGAAGTCGGATTTTACATCTATTTCACAGAAATGATCACCATGCATATTGAGACGACGTGTCGCGCGCAACATTTTGGTCGCTACCTGGAAGGTCAAGGTCACAGCATGACCTTACAGCAAAATCGGGCTGGATTTGAAGTCGGATTTTACAACTTTCACAGAAATGATCACCATATTGAAACAATGCGTCGCGCGCAACATTTGGGTTGTTTTTACACTTTGAACTTTGTCTGTGATATAACTCTGACACTATACTCTGAAGAGGTATACCTTCCTGTGTCTAAAACCTATTCGGGGAGCATCACCCGGTTCAACCGGTTAATGTTATGAAATATTATGGACCATTTCTTATCTCCAAGGCCAGGCTTACAAATCATTAAAAATCAAGGACTAATGGGATACAATTATTGACCTCGAAGGACAAGTAGAATAAAGCATCAATGATATGCACGCACAAGCCAGTCTTTTAAAGCTGTAACAAAACACTTTAAACTACATGTAATAATTGTATTGATTAAAGTGTTCTCAAAATGATACTATTCCATATATATTGAAGGCTTTTACATGTCCTATCATAGTCCACATTAAACCGAGAACTCTGGTACTCTTTAGACTGTGACATATAATGTTGCAAATAAATTCAAGTGTACTAAAAATAAAATTTCAATGGCATTGAAAGACAATCTTAGATGGCCCAGCTCCTGTTTTAGCCACATTCCTGTTCAGGTTTCTTACTTGTGCCTTTCCGGCATCGGTTCTTGGTGTCTAAATCTTGTCGGACTTCGCCTACTCTTTATGATCTGATGGATCATATTTTATATTTTGAAGGTGGTGTTCATTTCTGGCTTAGCTCAATCTATACATACGCAAGAGGAGAAACAGAAGGAGTCCCACCAATCATTCTCGTCGGTACACATAAAGATAAAATGAAGGGGGTAAGCACTAAGCACATTTATTATTATGTCGACACATTAATAAGCCCACTATGATTTAGATAGGTTGTATAGATGTAAGTTTCTTTTGGTTATTTATATGCAACTGTGGGTACTTATTTACAACTCTGTTTTGTACTTGTTTTATTCCTAGCATTCTAGTCATTCAGAGGTCGCTAGTTCGATCCTTAGTCGGGGCGTATTTTCTCCATAACTGTTAATTTATTGACATTAATCTTGATAATTATTAGGATAATGATTTATGCTATGTTAAAGTGATCTATAGCACGATTCGGTTGACAAAGGAATTTGATGTCTCAGAGATCGTCCAACACTGCATGATTTAAATAGTGCATGCATACTCGATTATTTTCGTTCTTACTTTTTAATAGCTATATATATTTGCCAATAAAAAGTGGATTTTTACATTTTAGAGTGATGAAGAAAAGAGAAAGACAGCAAGAAAGCGCTTTCGACAGATACGAGATATGTTTTTCGATTCTCCAATTTCCAAGCACATAAGATCAGAAGATATTCTCCTTGACAACAGTGTGCAGGATTCGAGCAGCATAGATCAGTTGAAACAGGTTGTAATGGATGTGTCTAAGGAAATGTTTTACTGGGGTCAAAAAGATCCAGCAAAGTATATAGAACTTGAACAAGCGCTTGTTGATCGTCGTAATGATGGCACCAACTTTATAACCATGAAAGAGTTTAAAGAAATAAACCAGAAATTAGCATCACCATTACAAAGTGAAGAGCATTTGAAACTCTTTCTAAAGATTCAACACCAAAAGGGAACAATTATTAATTTCTCTGACACAGAGCAGCTAAAGGACATCATAATTCTTGAACCCCAGTGGATTATCAACGCATTTCGTCACTTGATAAGAGCAAAGGACTTTGGTGAGAAGTATGGACATTTGAAGAAGCAATGGGAAGATTTCAATGATACAGGGAAACTGGACATTGGCCTTGCTGAAAGTATATGGAAACAGGACCTCAAGAATCACTTTTATGAAAACTTTGATATGCTGCTTGAGTTTCTTGCAAAACTAGACATTATAGTCAGAGCCTCGCAGCTTGGAGAAAATGGGATCACAAAGAAACCACTTGGCTTCTACTATGTGCCTTGCTTGCTGAAGGAAATGCCACCTGACAATGTACTGCATTTGCAACATATTCCTGATGGCATAAGAACACCTGTTCTGTGCTTCACGTTCCGGGAAAGTTTCCTTCCACCAGCCATTTTTAACAGAGTGCTAGCTCTATGTTTGGGCAAATGGCCAGTAGCTCGCCAAGGGAAACATACGTTTTTGTATTGCGGGTGTGCGGTATTTGAGGTCAAAGAATGTGATGACGAAGACAGGCATCGACTTCACATATTTTTCAAAAAATCAAAAATAGGTTTACGGATAAGTCGGTACAGTACTAAAGGTGTCAAGGAGGTTGACCGGCAAGTGTGTGACAGAGTTAGACGGTTCATAACCAAGGCAATCAGGAATGAATTTAACCGATTTCAGAACAAACCAACACCGGGAATGGACGAGGAAATGCACGACAGAGATCCGTTCTATTTTCAAATTCAATGTACCGATAGTAATCCCGAGGACGTCCTCGACGATGGTTTACATGACATTAAAGAGCTGACTGACATGTTAGAATGTGACAAGGGAGAACTAGATGCTTTTTGTCGAAAGCACAATGGGGAGAACGAGCCACATTCGTTTGAACCTGTCAAATTGCTGAAAGAGTGGTTTCCGGACAAGGTATCACTAAAACATAAAATTGTACAAATTGTAAAATTTGGGCTCACTTAACTTTTATACATTAAAATCGTTTTCATTTATTATTTTAGTTTATGAAATAAAACATGTATGTATCCGTTTATCGTTCTTAAATGCTTAAACATATTTCGAGAAACATAATATCTGAAAGGAGGACTGCACTGGATAGGAATTGTAAATAATTTGAAAATCATTGAAAATGTTTTACAGCGAAATTGATATGATGTTTTTATCATCAAAATGAACAAGCCATTATGACTGTTTATATCTTCCTTTAATTTGTTCATTCAGTTACATAAAATATCTTTAATTATAATAATATTTATACAATATCTATTTTCATAGATTCCGGAATGCCACAGGGAGTCAACAGAAACCGTCTTAGGTATGCATTCATTCATTCATTTATTCATTCATTCATTCATTCATTCATTCGCTCAGTTAGTTTGAAATGTTTGGAATTGAGAAACTAGCAATATTTTGTTAGAAATGTTTAATGTTTTGTTACATTTACAGAATCATGGTTTAACAAAATACCTGAAGGAAAGAAGTCTGTAGATTTGAGTAAACTGGCAGATAAATATCTCGGACCTTTCCTAACCGGTTTGTCAGCAAGTATTGGAAAGAACTGGATGTTTTTGATGCATGACCTGGTCGTTACGGTATTCATTTATAATACAGTCTTTTATGATTTTTAAATAAATTAAAGTCGCAATTAGTATGCCATTTGTAATTGCATGCAGATAATTAGTATTTCTCTCGCGAATGCTATCTTTCATGGAACTGAACTAGTCTTTGAGGAAGCGTGTATATGTCATCTTATTCAAAATTTAAAAGACAATTTACAGTAAATATGAAGTAAAAGAATGAACGGTTATTCATACAAAGTCACAGAACTGATCAATATTGTACGACAGTATACTAATAATAAATACATGCTTGTACAATAGTGTAAAATGGTAGATATGCGTATTCATGAGCATTATAGATAAATGAATTATGTGTTTTTTAATGTACTCATTCATTCTGTATACTAGAATATTAGTCGGGCAATTTTAAAGAATTGTATAAAATGACAAGCAATAGAAATAGTAAAAGTGACATAATGCTTATATTTTTCGCTATCGAGTTGAATTAGTAATATATATTTAAAAATGGGCTTGACCAATAGTTAAAAATGAATAATGTTATCATGCAATAAAAAACTGGCTAGCTTGTTTTAAGAATTGAACGTAACCAATACATTCAGAAATCGCCATGGACATGTGTATTATTGATTATTTTTGGCATAGTAAAATTATAAAAAAAATAAACACAGTTATGGAAAAATGTCAAGTTATATGTATTTTACATGTTCACTGACCATATTAACTTGGATGGGCATAATGCCACTTTAAGAACTACTAAAAAGATAAATAATATTATTAATAGGTAAAAGGTAAAAACGAAAACTAAAATGGTTGTAACCATTTTTTTTAGCAAGTGCTTATTGACCAGAAGATGTCTGAAAATCCTCGTGAAGTATCACGAAGTATTTATGAGGCACTAAAGCACTGGATCCACCAAACCCGGCAACCCACAAATCCGGACACACCCACAGCTGGTAAACTACTGGACGCTATATTTCAGGCAAAGAATGTCACTTTTGATTGGGAAGAAATCCAAAACTGTTTTGATAAATTGCCGATGTAGACGTTAGATAAGTGTAATGTGTTTATGAATAGCCGGCATGACTCATTTAGCTGTCTTTCCCCTGATTTACATTTGGAATTGCTTAAGTTATATATATTGGTATGAAAATGGGTAAAAAATAAAGGTAAATGATTTTTCAAGAAACGAGTGGAGTGTATGTGAGCACAATGATAGGTAAAGACTGTAAAGTTGTTCAGTTATTCCGTGTTGGGCTTTCTTTAGGGAATCTGTTTTTTTTTCTATTTTATAATTACACAAAGTGGTTAGGACAGATGCATATATAGGACCTTTTATGATTATCTCTACGTCATTGTCAATGAAATTGTAATTTGAATTATTTGTATAAATATAGATGATTATAAGCAGTATCATTAATATAATTTATGATATATTTATCGTACTGAATAAATAGTAAATGAAAATGTAAAGAAAAAGGAACACTTCAAAATAGGGTTTATTTAATGTTTTGAAAGTTGCACAAGTAAATTTATCTATATATTCAATTTATATACACATATTATTATGAAATGTTTTTGTTTTATTTACGAATATTTTGACATGCTTAATATAAAAAAATATTTAGATATATTTTATGTGTACGATGTTTATCGTGCTATTCAAAATGTCTTAATTGTTTCTGGGTCAATACACGACAATTTAAACAATCGCACCTTCTCGGCCCTATCCGTGCATACCCCGAATGGAGGCATATTAGTTTTGAACAGTCCGTCTGTCAGTCCGTCAATCCTTCCGAAAACTTTAACATTGGCCATAATTTCCTTATTAGTAAACAGATTTGATTCATATTTGAACACAACATTCCTTAGCTGAAGACTGACTAAGGTATGTAGAACAAGAACTGTCACGGTAAGTTGACAATGCTCCCGAAGTGGTGCTTTGTCCTTTGATTTATAGACCAGATAGATTATTTGTTTTTGGACACTCAGATCTTCAATGTGAAAGTCATTCAAGGGTCAATGTGAAATAAATATAGGTCAGTTGGAAGGTCTTGTCCAAAGGGGCATTGTGTCCAGATATGAATTAATTCCACTTACTAATAAAGAAGTGATGACCAATGTTAAAGTTTTTGCATGTTCTAGAAGGTCATTCAGGGATCAAGATAAAAAGTACAGATCAGTTTGAAGGTCTTGTCTCCAAATATGAGTGGACAATTTGACCTTCAATTTGAAGGTCATTCAGGGCTCAAGGTCAAAAGAATATAGGTCAGTTGGAAGGCCTTGTCCAAAGAGGTGTTGTGCCTAAATATGAATTAATTTGATTTACTAATAAGGACATTATGGCCAATCTTATATGTTTTTGGACAATTTGACCTTCAAGGTAAAGGCCATTTAGGGGTCAAGGTAAAAAATACAGGTCCGTATGAAGGTCTTGTGCTAAGGGATGTTGTGTTCAAATATGAATCAAATCCGTTTACTAATAAGGAAATTATGGCCAATGTTAAAGTTTTCGGACGGATTGTCGGACTGACGGACATACAGTTCAAAACTAATATGCCTCCTTTCGGGGTATGCACAACGTCTTGAAAAGAAATGCTGCTGTGCAAAGACGTTTTAATTTGCTTTGGTGGATTGAAAATTATATTTTCACCATCTGAATTACATATTAAAACCAGACACGTACTGCGCTTGTCTTGCTCACAACGAGGTAATGGTGCTCACAACGAGGATTAAAGCAAAAAAGGGTATATCTTCGTTTCTATGAAGACTTTCAGGTAATAATTTACGTTGAAGACTTGTGGGCATCTGTTTTAGGTTAGAATGCACAAAACTTTACCAAAATCGACGATTTCAATGTTAAATTTGGTCCGAAGAGAAGTTGTCTCCAGTTTTCCAGCTACCCCGAGTGACTGCGTCGCACGGTATTTCCATCAAAGTGTCCACCAACAGGCAATATCTTTACATGTGCATACTCAGAAAACACATCGCTAGCTAACTGCATTCCGATATGTTTACATAAATGTCTGCAATCTTTAAAAATTATGAAAATCATCTAGTTTATCGTGTCACACGTCCTAGATGGGTGCTCACCACGAGGAACGGAAGTTGCTCACAACATTTTACCGATGGACATTTTACACTCGTTGTGAGTTGAACGGGCGTCCTGTCGTGTGAAGTTAACAAATGTATCGATATATTCGTTAGGAACCAGCGTTTATCCGATGACCTTTACGAAACTTAATGATAATAGCAGAGATGCTCTAATTGCAATTCAAAGTGACAAAGTTATAGAAAAAGAAGGAGAAGACAAAAGAAGAAGAAGAAGAAGAAGCTTTATTCTTTCGCAAATAGCATAACATTACATCCGATAATGCGGAGAGGCATGAAACCTCTTTGAAGGATAAGGACTATTTTGCTCGTCTGAGTACAGTGTGGTATTTTACAGACCAACAAAGGTTATAAACACATTCTCTACATATTTACATAACTGTAATAGCTATATAAACTGTTTAGTACTTAACATGAACACAACACTTTCCAAAGTCATTATACATAATTATAGTGTATATCATTCTCAAAATCACCAGGACAGAGTTCAATGGTATCAAGAATTTTCCTATGCTCATAATACTCAAATCTTAGGCATATTGTTCAAAACTCAACGTAAAAATTATATTGACCAATGAAAATCCTGAGAGTCACGACTGAACTCATCCAGGCCATGTTCGGCCATATTATGTACATAATTTAAATGAAAAAAAAATGTCAGTTTCTCACGTAGAGCATAAATGAATTTAGCATTCTGTATCAGAAAAGCCATTCAGCAACTTATTTAGAATGACCTCAACAATCAAAATGTGTTCATCATTTGGAGCTATAAACAGATTTATGGCATCAGATGCCATGTCGTCAGAAAAAATATTCATGTTCTATTAAGTTTAAGTTTATAATGATTTAAATAGATATCATTTAATTCATATTTCTCTGAATAACCAGTGCCTATGAGATCTTTACGTTTGGAATATAGGACTCCTCAAGTAAGCTTATAAAATTATTCAGATCATAAAGCATTTAGATGTTGGGTTTTACGTCGTACCAACACAGTATAAGTCATATGTCGACTTTTAAGCTTTACTGGTGGATGAAGGTCTCGGTGCCTCTTTGCTCATTACTTTGTACGTTAGCAAGCACGTGGATATAACCACTGACATTATGTTTGCGTATGACTGTGTGTCGTTATTTGTAATGTAAATGCAACACAATTATCCCTTTATTGACTAAAGCTGGTAATGTCACATAGGGAAAATATAATCTTTACGTTTCAACAATCAAATTTATGTTTAAACGATGATAAAAGCTTGATTTTAACTTTTCATAACAAATGTTTATTTGTAACAATGATAATTATACATGTACATTTATATCAAGGACACTGATTTCGTCATCATCATATGTTAAGTCAATAACATAATAATTTTCATTTTTACTATAACTTTAGTAATTTATTAATCAAATTTTTACATACTGGATTACTAAAAGGAACGTGACCTTGACATCCAATCTCTGTTGTCCTTTCGCAATACATGCTACACATAATTATACCAGTCTTCTTTCATACATCATCATCATCATCATCATCATCGTGCTATAAAGTTATTATTGAATAACCATAATAATTTTCATTTTACTCTTACTTTAGGAATTTATTTATCAAATTTGTACATAATGCATTACTAACAGAACCTGGTTCTGACCACCATACATATGTGTCCTACCGTAATAAACATAATTAATTTTACAAGTCTTCTTTCATACATCATCATCATCATTATCAATATCATCGTCATCATCACCATGATAGTATCATAAACAAAACCATTTTCATTTTTACTATAACTTTAGAAGTTTACATAATAAAATGTGTATATATTTCATATTAACAACGCGTGGCCTTGACCACCAAACTCCTTCGAGGTTTCGTAACAATTTATTTCACTAGTCTTCTTTCATGAGTCATAAATAAAGACACTATAGCCACGTCCTACTGGAGTTAAAAGAGACTTACAAAGATACTGTTTGAAAACTTTTTTCACACAATGTAATGTTACAATTTACAGTTGTCATTTATCATGAAAATATCGTTATTGAGAAAATGGTCTTACAAAGAGAACGTATTTACATTTTAATAGACATGAAACGCTGATATCCCATCATTAATTCTTCTCACTTGTGTGTATTTTAATATGTTTTGTAAGTCTACTTTTTGTTGCAAATTGGCTGTCACATAATTCGCATTGATATTTCTTCTCTTTCGAATGTATCAGCATATGTTCTTTAAGATAATTGTGTCGAGCAAAAAGCTTGTCACAAATTTGGCATTTGTATTCCTTCTCTCCTGTATGTATTGCCATATGTGCAACAAGATAGGTTTTTTGAGTAAACCGCCTGTCACAGATTTCGCACACATTTTTACATTCTTCTGAATGCATGTTCATATGTCTACTAAGATAACGTTTTTGAGCGAATGCTTTGTCACATATTTCGCATTTGTATTTCTTCTCTCCTGTGTGTAGTAGCATATGTCTTTTAAGATTACTACTTGCATTAAATGACCTTTCACACATACTGCATTGATATTTCTTCTCTCCTGTATGTGTCCCCAAGTGTATTTCAAGAGCACGTTTATTAGAAAATGCTCTGTCACAGATTTCACATTTATATGGCTTTTCTCCAGTATGTATAAACATATGTGATTTAAGGATAGATTTATGAGAAAACGATTGGTCACAAGTATCACATTTATATTTCTTTTCTCCGGTGTGCGTAATCATATGTGTTTTAAGATTACTGTTTTGAGTAAATGTTTTATCACATATTTCACATTGAACTTTCCGTCCAGTGTGAATCGCCATATGTTGTTTAAGAGAAGTATAATATGAATAGGATTTTTCACATATTTCACATTTATATTTCTCTAAGCCTGTGTGTATCGTCATATGTCCTTGAAAAGTATGGTTATCAGCAAATGATTTGTCACATATTTTACATCGGTATTTTTTCTCTCCTGTGTGTGCTCTCATATGTCTGTCAAGAGCACTTTTTACAGAAAATGGTCGATCACAGATTTTGCATTGATATTTCATCTCTCCTGTATGTATCGTCATATGTAGTTTAAGAGATTTATTTCGAGGAAACTTCTTGTCACATATTTTGCATTCATATTGTTTTTCTCCTGTGTGTATTGTTAGATGCTCTTTCAAATAATGTTGATAAGAAAATGATTTTTCACAGATTTCGCATTGAAAACTTCTATCTCTGGTGTGTATTATCATATGTTTTTTAAGAGTTTGTTCATTAACAAATGATCTTTCACAGAGTCCACATCTATATTCTTCTCCAGTGTGCATTGTCAATTTTTAACCAGTATACTTATTTTGGTCACAAATATATCCTCTCAATAAGCTTCCTTTCAAATAACTTCTATTCGTAGTATTGTTTATACAGATCTGACAATCAAAAACTTGCACGTGTTCTGTATTCGTGCGAATTTTACCAATGGGTTTCTTGATGTCTAAAAAAAGTAAAACAAAAAAATAAGACATAAATAAATATAGTCTCTACGGAACAGTATTCACTATTTAAACTCAATAAACCTCATAGTTTAATATATGCATCAATCTTACTTCATTATATTGTAAATAATTTATATTATGAAGATCCTATCTGTTCAAACATGTATCTTTCAGTTCCATTTTCCTTCTTTTTTCTTGTATGTACAGATAAATATAATGAGAAAGGATGATATATAGCATTTAATTCAACAGTCGCTTTTACCTCAACTTCTTAACCCCTAAATAACATGGTTGTACCGGTGATATAATTCTTTCAACTGGAGATAAATCGTGGTGAAATATGTCTGAATTGTTCAAATAATTAAGTCAAGATACAATGTAATGATGGCCAAGCACAAACGAATTGGCGCTTTTATAAGTGCAAAACTAAAACCTTGAAAATCATCTGCGGTTCTTTGTAATTGATTAATAGATTTAATTAAATTTATATAGACACCCGGAAGTACTCTATTTATTATTTGATTTTCACTTGAAAGTATTGTATCGATAATTAATTATTCAAATTAAATATACCAACATGTGGTATATTAAGAGAAATAAATTTTACAAAACATGCTTTTCAGAAATAACTTATCGTGAAAAATTCGTATATTCACATCAAGTACTTGGTAGCTGTTATGTTATGTGACATTATGCCCATCCAAGTATATATAGTCAAAGTCACTTTACATTTTACCTTAATTCGTTTCAGTTTTAAATTTTCTTCGACTGAACGATTAATAACTCACGTGGCCTTACTTGTGATGTTCAATTTATAAACAATGGCAACATTGTCGCAATATTCGCCCGTCACAGAAGATTTTGAGAGAGATGTGGGCATTACAGGTATGCATTTAGGCGATATGCTCTGGGCAATATCTGGAAATATCTTGATATATTATCATCTCTAGTGACTTTTTATCTGAACTTTGACCCTTATGTATGATCTTGACCTAAGCCGCAGGCACCTAAATTTAGTGCGAGGCACTCCGCCTCTCTATAGTGAACATTCGTGCCAAGTTATATTGAAATCCCTCAATGCATGTAGAAGTTTTGCTACAGACAAACGTTTTTCAATGACCTCTAAGTGTCACCTTGACCTTTGACCTAGAGACCTGGTTCATGCACAGTTACGGCTTCTCATAGTGGTGAACATTTCTATGATGTTTCATTAGAATCCCTTTGTATGTGAAGCGGTATGTTCTGGACAAAATTTCTATATTTTATCATCTTAAGTGACCTTCAAAATCATCTTCAGTAACCTTGACCTACATATGTTAATCTTAATTACATGTTTGATACCAGTATCCATGATAATGGCCATTTGTGTTCCTCAATAAATGATGACTAAATGGTCCCAATACACATTTTCATATTTTTATCTGAACTTTGACCTCTATGTGTGACCTTGACCTTGGTCGCAGGGACATAAACACTCCGCCTCACAATAGTGAATATTTGTGGCAAGTTATATTGAAATCCCTTTATACATGTAGAAGTTTTGATCCGGACAATAATTTTCCAATGACTTCTAAGTGTGACCTTGACCTTTGATATTGATGCCTAGTTCATGCGCACGACACGGCTTCTTATAGTGGTGAATATTTCTATTTAAGTTAATGTAACTCAGTGTTCTTCATATTTTTGTAGTGATCTGAGAAACATACATGTACATATACTGTAGTGTAATTCTGCTTGAATTTTAATTAATGCCAACTGCAGTATGGTCCATTTGACGAATGCGGTCCGTTGCTATGTAAAAATCGAATGGAAGTAGTATTTTTAGCGCACGTGCAATCTGCGTACGGCAAATCACTTTTATTTAAATTTATTTATGAATAACCGACATGACTAATTAATATGCATTTCCCCTGATTAACATCTGTTTGTTTGTTTGTGTGTTTCATTTTACGCCTTTTTCCAACAGTATTTCAGTCATATAGGCAGGTAGTTTCCTTACCATCGTTCCTGGAGAGTTACACCAGAATTAGACCACCTTCATTCTCCCTGGGATGGAAGCCACGCCAGAGAAGTAACTGGATAAGAAGTCATCGACTCTAACCCCTCGAACACGGAGGTGGTGATTAACATCTGAATTAGGTTTAATTTATACTTCAGTGAAAAAAATGGTATTAATGTTTTAAGAAAATGAGTGTCAGCCTGTAAGCAGCGTGAGTGACAAGTAAAGGCTGAAAAAGTCTTTTTATAAAGGTTAGAAGGACAGGTGTATAAAAGGATATAAAATATGGTAATCTCCATCCTTGTAAGTGCACAAAGATGTATATAAAATGTACTTTCAACTATGTGTTTACAGAAAATAAGCATTATCACCAATATAATTTAACGTATACATTTGTAAGTATTACACTTCATAAAAAATAAATGAAAACATAAAGAAATAACACCCATCAAAACAGGTGATTATTTAATATATATTAATAACGTATCAATTGAAAGTTGAACCTGTACATTTATTATCTATATATCTTATATAATTAGTGCACACATTATAATGAAATTTGTTTACTTTGTTTACGAATATTTTGGCAAGCATAATATGAATAAATCTATTATATGTGTACTATGATTTTATCGAGCTATTCAAAATTGCGTGTGTGTGGGTCGGCTCACGACAATTCACACAATCTCGATCATATTCTCGGTCCTTTACGTCAAAAACTTCGGATAAGAACACCGAACACAAAAGTCAGAATGCACAGAACCACAGTGTAGGAACTTGAGTTCTTATGATAACTTGTCGGGAGTTCTTGTGATAACTATCACGGAGTTCGTCGGAAAACTTTTGTATATACAATCAGAAACAATCATCAAAAGTGGTAATTTTCATCTTTAAAAAGTGAGATTTAGGTTCTAAATTAAAGTTTAATTATTAAACTTGCCTTACATCTTGTATTATGTGTCAAAAACTAATTTACAGTCCATTTTTTATAACCTCTTCATGTTTAAAATCTGGTAGTTTTGAGTATTAATTATTCCAAAATTATCATAATAATTTATAAAAATTATTACTGTTTAACAAGCGTCTAAAACGTCTTTTACCTAGATAAACTATGAAAAAATCTATACTTACGCACTTATGTTTTGTCTTTAAAACGAAAAACTTAAACAAATCGCAATACATGTATCTCTACCTTTATAATCCCTACCTCTATAATAAGGCTGCTGTAAAAGAGTTTGTAAAACAAAGGGAAATTACTCTGTTAAGTAGTATAGGCATCAGGCTCTAATAATTACAGTATTGTTGGCGTCCGCGCCGAAGCGCGGCGCCCCTTTTATGGAATGAAATCAGATTTTGTGAAAGGGCGACATCAACTTCTCGAGCCTTTAAGTCTGTCATAATAAAAGCCGATCATTCCGATCGGTATGAGGGTGCTTGTCAGATTATTATTAATTAAAAATGAAATGTCGCGATATGTACAATGAATAGCGAACTGGAGGATTTCGCAATGCAAACATTTTGACTTATAATCGTCGATCAATATGACAATTGAATTATTAAAATTTATTTTACAATTTTAAGGGATATCCCTGAAGATAATTATGTTCAAGTTTAAAGACAATCCTTTCAAAAATAACAAAGTTACAGCCAATAACAGCATGAACAAGCCAAAAATTGGACTTTTAACCTTGAAGGTCAAGGTCATTTATGGATGAAGGTCAAGGTTAGTGTGGTCTACTGAAAGGTCTTGTCCCAAGGGTTGTTGTGGCCAAGTATGAAGAATATACACCAAGAAATAAAAAAGTTATGATCCGGGTACAAGTTTGCGGACGGCAACGGGAACGGCAACGGCCATAGGAACTCGAAAACAGGACCGCATATTGCAGCGCATATTTTCGATCGTGTAACGGTTTTTAAAAACGTTTCTGCTACATCTTAATATCTTTTAGTATTATACGAGTGTATGGACTCAAAAAATATATTATCAATTGAACCCTATCTGTCTATTTTAAAACTGGTCAAATTTTACGGTATTATAAAAAAGACAAGGAGTGACATCCGCCATTTGCTGCAACGTTTCCGGCATGAGTTTTTCCCCTTTGACTACAATTGATTACTATTTTTTCAGAATTTTGTTCCCGTTATTTTGTCAACTATCAGTATAACGTTACTGGTTTATTGTTTACACGTGTTGACATGTATAGGCGGCATTATAACGGGCGTATTCGTGTTTTGATTTGTTAACATGGAGAAAACAGACACTTAAGTTATATAGTCCAACTGATTGTGCCTAACTGAAAAAAAGTAATATTAAAACATGATCCATAGATAAATATTTTAGGCACTCATCTGGTATTCATTACTAAAAAAATTAAAACAAAAATCAAACATATCAAGGGGATTAACTTACGCCGAACGTTGCGGCAAATGGCGGATGTCACTCCTTTTCTTTTTTCAATATACCGTAAATTTGACTGATTTTTGGGGGCGCATGCGCAATGCGCCCCCAATGTAATAACGACAAATTCAGATTTACTATGATGTGAACACAATTAGTCAGCTACCTACGCTAAGCAAAATAGTTCCAAAACTTCGCAGTAACTCCAAAATCATAGTTCCCTATCTATTTTAAAATTGACTGGCCAATTTTGTACTAAATTTAGCAATCGTCTTTTAAAATTGTATGTATATTTTTGCTTAACGCGATTTTAATATTACTACGCCAGCGGTCGATCATAGCCAAAGTACTTGCATAAATATAGTACAAATTACATGTAGTCACAAGTTAATTAAGTGTCATAGAACTCAAAAATTTAGCAAGTAATGGAATACGGATTTCAGATCAGCTAACTTTAAAGCTTATAGGGCCTAATGCTTCATAAGTGTAAATTTAAGAAAAACAATGCATGCGTATGAATACGAACTATTTTCGCCCTTACGTCATTTTACCGCAATCGCCATTGTTTACAAGTTCATCCGTGAAAGATTGAGAAGTTTATATAGAAGTTCCACGTGTTAAAACGAGTTGTAAGTTTTATTTTACAAAAACCTTATCTCCTATTTACCTAAATGTTGTATAACTTTGCTTGTTTTGCATTTATCCATTCATCAGTGGCGAAATCGTCGTCAAATCGTTGGCGATTCTGGTTGCTTACAAAAAATACAAGGACTTAATACCGGATATGACTTTAAATACAACGTTATTCAAGATGACTGATGTTCATTGTTTATATTTCATAACGTTGATATTTAAGTTGCAATCAAAAGCTGTATTTTTTACAAATTTTCTTCACAAT
Organism: Ruditapes philippinarum; assembly: GCF_026571515.1. Lineage (NCBI taxonomy): Eukaryota > Metazoa > Mollusca > Bivalvia > Venerida > Veneridae > Ruditapes > Ruditapes philippinarum. Next base: position 164,051 of record NW_026853943.1, read on the forward strand.
CGGCCATTATCGGGTAAAGCTTTTTTGTACTGAATTGACCTTATCAAATTTTAAGTTTAGCAGTTCCTTCCCTTGAAAGTCCTCCCTCAAACCATTTCCTACCCAGACATTTTTGACCCATTTTTTTTTATATATATTTTTTGGAGGTGAGTTATTTACATCTAGCGTATACATATTGTTGATGCTTACCTTACAGCTTTTTTAAATAAAAAATATACAAGTTCAGTAATGATGTCTTATTACATTTTCTCAAAGAATGAACTGGATCCACGGTGCATAATCCATATTTGTACCCTCTTTGCGAAAATCTGCTGAAACGGTACCTATCATTCACTGCTTAAAACAAACCAGCGGTGGATAACAATCATGTAAAATTTCATTGTAATAAGGAAAAGAGCTGAGGTATGACACTTAGAAACCACAGAACACTAGATTGTTTTATTTATGTGCTGATTCATCATGTGCCAGTCTCTCATGTACTGCAACTTCATAATAAGCTAAAAAAAAATCGACATGTCTTGCCTTGTCCATCACCTCGGCTTACAGACACTTCACCCCCCAGACACTTCACCCTAGGCCCTTTTTGCAGACACTTCACCCCTCATTTTAAGAAATTTGAGTAAGGTTATAATTATATTTACACTGGGGATTAGCATTGAAAAACCCTGACATTTGCTTAGTTCTGTGTAACATCTATACGCTACCAGTACAATTTTTTTTTTTGGAAAAATGCGTTTTGACTCAAATTGATACTACATAACTGACAGGTATTCATGCCACATGGTTAATTTAGAATTTTATCCAGGGAGACATGAGAATTATGCATAATATTTATACACATTTAAAGTTAAACCATGCATAATATATTGATTTCTTATTGGAGTGAAAAAAATGAGTACATGTACATAAATAATGTTCGGAAGTATAAAATGAACTAGGTACAAATATTGCTCTGTCAGATTTAGTTATACTTGGTTTTTATCACTTATCAATATGAAATCATCCATTTTATATATGCCAATTTTGGATGGGAATTTTGACAGTAATTTTGGGACTTTAAAAATAAAACATTTGAAAATTTGCTGTCTTTTTTTATTGGGAATGTAAATAGTTTTATAAGGGAAAAATGCTGTTCTATTACAAATAGAATAGATAATAGTTACAAATACTACAAATAATATATCAGGGATTGAAAAACGAAAAACAACAACAACAACAATGCTTAAAAAATATAAATTTCCTACATGTTCTGACTCATTTTTCTTTTTTGAAGACATTTTTTCTTTTTTGAAGACACTGTTTAACTTACTTCTTTCTGGCTAAACATTTGCCAAATATTACGTTGTGACATTTTAAAAAAATTTTTGTGGAACATACTGGAATCGCCGCACGGGCTTTTAGTAAGTTTTTTACAAAATAGAATCAGACAGAATTAAGCGTTGCATTCAACAAATCAACATCAGTTTTGCCCATCAAACACAGGGGAATTATTTTGTGCTCTGTCCTACTAGTAAAACTTGAAAAATGGTTTCAAAAGAATTGAACTGAAATTTGATTAATTTATGCTAGAAATTTCACACGTCCTGCAGGACGGGCATTTTTGGGAGATTAACTTGTCCAGAGTCATTTTTACTTGTATTTATCATTTATGAGCGGACAAGTGGATTTGTCAAGCCTTGATTAACTGCAAGTGATTAACCACATTATTTCCATAAAACTTATACTACATGTAATTACATTGTTTGAGATAATAAATCATTTGACTTACTAGTGAAATAAGTTTAAGACTGCATAATATTGATATAAAAAGTGAATTCAGTTAGTGGGTTCCAAACTACAGGTGGAAACTGTTCTATTTTCTATTCAAGTTTTTTTTTGATGAAACAAAACTTAATCCTGACAACAGTTATATATGCTTAACAGTGTTGTATTTTGATTATTTTAAAATCTGTTGAAAATATTCATATTAAATTCATGAAAAGAAGTTTAAAAAAAGAGAGAAAGAAATGAGATCTGGGCATAATTTTTAAGAAGGTAAAGATACTTCAATGAAAAAGTAAGATAGGTAACAAAAATCAATCAAACGAAAAACTCATTTAAATTTCAAATTGTTCCTGACATGTCTAAGTTGTTCCTGACATGTCAGAACAAAATTAATAATTTTTTTTTTTTGAAATCTGAGCTATGTTCTCTACCGATTGAGCTATGATTCCGACAATTATTACTCACTTTTACAATAATTATTGTTAGTCAATCATATCTGGACATGCAATATTCAACTTACCCATATATATGCCTTTAAAAAGGACTGTTTCGACTATAAATACTTGAAATTATAAAGAAATTGCCCTATTATTCTTTACAGTCTATTGTGTATAGGCTAAATTTAGGAGACACTTGTGAAAATACGCAATGAAAAATGAATAATTACATTGAAAATACAGGAAATGAAAATGAGCATTTTACTTTATCAATATTTCTTAATGTTTCAATGAAGTATGTAATAAATTAAAAGAACTATTGTATTGATTAGGAAAAGTTTTTATTTACGAATACGAATACGAATACGAATTTTATTAAGCATAAAACAAAATACATTGCTTATAGCCAATTTACAATGATACACATGTACAGTGAGAAAAATAGCAGTTAACAATTATACACAAGTTTTCTGAAGAATACAAGTTAATATGGGAACAAATAATACTTGTACTTATCAACAATATAGTTTTTCAGAAAAAATATCAGATTAAGATATACGTTTATGATTTGCCCAATACAAAAATTTAGCTAAGGCACATATAGTTTTCTTTGAGTCTGACGACAAGATACTATCTAATTTTATTCATAGTAGGGCCAATGGCAGTAGTATTTTTTTAAGATATTTTGTTCGAAGATCTCGGTAGTTGGGACACACAAGGAGAAAGTGGTATTCACTCTCTATTTGCTTCATATTGCATGATTTACATAATCGCTGTTCTCTAGGAATGTTTTCGTATCTACCAGTTTCTATAAATAAATTTATGGGAAGAAGTTCGAAATCTAGTTAAAGCAGTTCTATATTTACTTTCTTGGACATAATCTAAATACTTTTCCATTTCAAAAGAATGTTTAAATATACAATATGTTTGTAATCTTGGTGAATTATTGATAGATGCATACCAACTTGTAGAAAGGTGTCAATTAATCTTTGTTTAATAGTATTATATGGTATATCTATATATCAAACTGATTGTCCCAAATATATGAAAAGCCAAGACTTGACAAGGTGTCTTTGATAAAAGAAGCCCAATTTTTTCCGTTATAATTTCGACCAACATCTGTGTCTGACTTAAGAAAGTAAATACGTCTGCTTAACAAGTGATGCATCATTAAGTTTAAGTATTTTTGACCAATATCATTATCATGTTAAGTTTTTCTAGTAATATGTAACGGGTAACGACCAAGCTCACCATAAAGTGCTGACAAGTTAGTTGATTTTTAACACCCTAAGACTCTACGCAAAAATTTAGTATGAATAACTTCTATATCTTTAGCATCGTGCATTCCCCATATCTCCGAATTATAATTTAAAATGGAACCGACTAGAGAATCAAACAATTTACATTTCTGATATGTTGGCAGTTCTATATTTTTAAATACTTTAAACAGGTTATGTAAAGCAAATGAGGCATGTTGAGCTATTCTATTTTGAGTTCTAACCAATTGCCATTTTTAAAGAGGGTAATTCCAAGGTATTTAAATGATTCTACAAGTTCGATTGGTGTGTTGTAAATATAAAAAATGTGCTGTGTATGCCTGCCTTTTTTTCAAAAAATCATTGCTTTTGTTTTAGATGTATTTATTTTCAAAAACCCCATGTATTACAATAAGTTTCAATATCCGTTAGCATTGCCTGTAGAGATTCAGGGGATTTAGCAAAAAGTACTTGGTCGTCTGCAAAATAAAATGAGAAAAAAGCTTAAGTTTCGTTAATTGTAAAAAATACCTTCTAAATCAGTGTTAATATTGTCTATAAGGTCATTTACGAAGAACATGAAGATCAGAGGTGAGCTTGGATCTCCCTGTTTCAAGCCTATATGAGAATTGAAAAAATCTGAATATGTAGAATTATACCTTACACATGATTTTACAGTAGTGTACATTGATTTTCATTGCTTTAACAAATCGCGTGCTAATATTTTCTGCAATAAGCTTTTTGCCACAAAAACGATCTATCTATTTTATCAAAACATTTTTCGTAATCAACAAAAATACAATATAACTTATTACCCGAATTTAGAACATTTGATATAACTGCATGAAAAATAAAAATACAATCAGACACTGATTTTCCTTTTTGGAAACCAAATTGTTCACTACAAATTTTATCATGTTTTTATTGACCACTTACTAAGTCTATTTAACAATATCTGGGAATAAATTTTCGCAAGAATATTAATAAGTGTAATCCCTCTGTAATTTTTAGCATCATTAACATCTCCTTTTTTGAAAACAGGCGTAATGATACCCTCCCCCCAAAACTTTAGGATATTCACTATTAATAAACAATCTATTGTAGAGTTTAAGCAACAATGGAGACATGATATCGTAGGCTGCTTTAAAAATTTCACATATTAATTTATCATAGCCTGGTGATTTATTATTATTTTGAAAAATATAGCTTCCCGTAACTCGCACTCATTAATTGCTGCGTCTAGATCTTCATCAATTAAGTTATCATTAAATAAAAAGTTTTTGATTTTTCATTTTTGGCTTTCCTCGCCGAATAGTGCCTTAAAATGGTCATATAGTTGTTCAACATTTAATGTATCAGTCTTTTTTTTATCATCTTTATAAGTATTTTTTATGTTTTGCCAAAATTTTCCGGGGTTGAGATTTAGCTAAGTTATTTATTCTTAAGCCTTCTTTTATTTTGAACTTATGTCTTGCAGATCGTTTAATTTTATTATAACGCGTTCGCGTATGTATAAAATGGAGGCGATTATCAACTGTATTGTGCCTATTAAAAACATTACGTGCTTTCTTAAATTCCTTTTTTGCCTCGAAGCAATCCTTATCAAACCATTTTTTTGCTTAATTTTCCACGTTTATGATTTAAAATTCGCTTTGTTCCGAACACATCGAATGCATTGTCAGATATGAATTGTGAAATATTTTGTACCACGTGGTCTATTGGTTGATCTATGACCTCTTGAGTAAGTTTTAAAATATCGTCACTTCTATCTAAAAGTTGTGATCTAAACAGGGGTATTTTTTCTTCGTCCCACGAAATCTTATCCTCGCTGGATGAATACCCGATTCTGCTATTCGAGATGTACATTCTTTCTTTTTTACAAAAGAAAATGAGAGAGGAGAATGGTCAGAGAATTCGTTAAAATCTTCAATTTTAAAATGTTGTAATAATTGAAAATCAGTAAAATTCAATAGCAAGTAATCAACGGTACTTAAACCTCTACCTGAACAAAATGTAAAGTTACCCCTGTTTACTGTCGCTTAGCAGACGGCCGTTTGCTATTAATAGACCAGTTGTTTGACAGGTATCGAGTAAACGCCTACCATAACTATCAATCACGTGATCTTTGTTTACGCGCGTTGTGATATCACGTGTGTTTACAAATGTCAAATTATGATCCAAATATTTATCAAATTCTATGAAATCAGGTTTGTCTGATGTTCTACTATTTTAGATCACCACAGACAAAGACTTTACCTAGATCGCTATATTTCAAGATGTCTATTTCTAATTGTTCGAAAAAATCAAAGTTTACATACATTGATACTTTTGAGTCAACAGGCGGTATATAAACATGACATATATAAACATCGTCTTCAAAGTTAAACAAACCAGCGCTTATCTTAACCCAAATAATTCCATGATTATTTTTTTCTATTACTTTAACAAATTTCTTGATATTTGATTTATAATAAAATGAAATACCTCCGCTAAATCTCCCTTTTTTAGTGTTTGAGGACTTATTACCAAAGATATGTTCTACACAATAATCATTTATATTTAAATTTGAAGTGTCATTCATTGATATCCATGTTTCATTAAGAAAAATAATGTCATATCCAGATATATATTCCAAAAAGTCACAATCTATTAATTTACGCTTTAATCCGTTAATGTTCCATGATATGATGGTTAAATGTTCTTCTTCTTGACCTTTCTAATGTTGAGAACTCACTTCCGGAATATATTCTTCTCCATCTATGAACAACTTCTCACCAACAAATCTAACGTGTTTTCCAGCACCTTTCGCTTTCTTCATTGCAGGATAAAGTGGTTTTCTGGCTTCTCGCAGCTGTTTTGGTAGTTGTGCGCCAATCCCCAATTTTACCGAATTAAGATCTCCAGCATATTCAAACGATCTTGCTCTTATCTTATCCTTTTCTTTAGGGTAGTGAAATTTGGCAACAATTGGTCTGGTGGATTTTGATGACGTCATTCTGCCCATCCGATACGCTCTATCGATTGTAATTCCTTCTACTTCTTCCGGGTCCATTTTCAATTTGTCTGTCATTATTGATTTTACTAGATTTACACAATTTTCATCACTTCCTCCTTCTTTAATGCCATAGAACATAAGATTGTCCCTCATTTGATTCATTTCTTTTTCAACTAGTTTTGTGTTAAGGTTTTCCTTCTGTGATTTCAATTCAAGTGTCTCATTTTCTAAGAATTGGCATGATTTTTTCATTTGCTTTATTTCTGAGTTGTTTTTTTTTTTAAATTCTGCAGTATTTTTCTCGCTCATATCTGCTGTAAATTCACAAAGTTTTTCAGTTTCTGTGACACGCAAATCCAAATTGTTGATTTTTGATTCCATAGCTGTTATTTTAGAGTTTATAGTACTCACAGTGTCACCAACTGACTGTAGCTTTTGCTTAATTTGTTTGACCTCGTCTAGGAGTTCAGACGCCCAAGATGGTTGGGTAGGGATGTTGAAAGCTCCGCCATTAAATTGTGAGTGGGTGGGGCTTGTCATGTATGGAGCCATGGCGAACGGTGGTTGTGGTGGGAATGCCATTGTCAAATATGTATTAGAATAGTTTTCGTAGCTTTCTAAGTCACTTACACATTGCACATCCCGCTGTCTATGTTTCTTTGTTGACTGACTTGTTTTTGTCTCTACACACGTATTACTTCCATGTACATTATTGCACGAAACACTCGTGTAGTCCGATAACAAAGGCGAGGTAGCTGGACGTTTATTTTTCCTTGTTTTTGTCGATGTTGAGTTATTAACCGGTGTTTTATTATTATCCGACATTAGCTAGGTATATCAAGAAGTACATTCAACTATTTAGTAATCCAAAAAGTCCTTTATAACTTGTAAATTTGATTTTTTTCACAGAGCGGTAAAATTTTACATCTCACTGTACACTTGTCACGTGATCTATTTCAGGTTTGTGAATAAAGGCTTGTTTGTTAGATTTCAATTGTGGCTCAGTTGGTTGTTTGCTGAGAAGCTGTGAAACATAATTATACAGGCCATTAAGGTAAAAACATGTTAGCTTTTTTCTGACTTTGATATATATATCCATCTTACTGTAGCATAACAAAAGAGAACAATAGAATTCATTCCATAACAATAGAATATGGGGCCATGGCCCATGGCCCTTTAATAAACAAAAGGAAAAACAATAGTAATGGTCCTTAATCCCTTTTCGGTCACACGGGCAAACATTTTCTTCAAGTAAGACCATACAATATATATGTTAGAAAGTTAAAAAGGAAATGTTCATTGTTATATATATATTTGGTTTGAAAATCTTTGTATATTTACAATTTTGACCAAATAGTTTCTCAAAGTATTTATTTGACATTAACTGACATAATTAGTGGCATATGTTTCTAACTTCTTTTCCAGGAGGTTTTTGTCAGATTGATGAATGTGAAATTAAGAGGACCCATTTTGAGGATGCTTTTTATGAATGGAATCACGAGAGATGAAGTCTAAAATGTGATACTGTCAATGTGACTAACCTTGAAGTAAACAGATGACACAATGTTTTTTCAATGTCATGGGCATATAATGAAGAGGTACATGATTATTTGTATACACTTTTCCTTAATAAATACTTTCTAAATGTTTGACATGTTTAAAGGCCAACACAGGGCTCAAAGTTTATTTAAAATCTGTAAGCTTGGCACTTAGAGCCAATTGTATATTAATTATTTCAATATCTTTTCATTATGCAATCTGTTGTTAATTTAGGAACAAAAGTCGATAGCAAAAACATTTTAGCCGTGTCATGACGAAACCAACATAATGGGCATCCGCCCAGTCTGATCAGGATCCATACTGTTCGCTATCAGTTTCTCTACTTGTAATAAGGTTTGTAAGCGAACAGCATGGATCCTGATCAGACCAACCTGGTCTGGATCCATGCTGGTCGCAAACCCATTATGTTGGTTTTGTCATGACATGGCTCATTTTGTGACATGTAATTCACTTAAATTGTATTTTGAAATTTCAAGTTTTCATTCCTTTCACCTCAAGGCATTTGACATTGAAATAGTGACTTCATGTAGTAAGCAGTCAGTAAAACCTAATCATCTCATCTTGACTTAGCTGTATATAGATTATCAGAATCACTCACATTTACAAATTTATATGACTTTAAAAAGTTGTGTTACTAAGCAAATAAATAGATTTAATTGGGGTGACCATAGTCAAAGTAATGCACCTAAACCACTTACCTTTAAAGATATACTATGCTCATCAGTAAAATATTTTAATCATGAAAATGTATTGAATTCTATGCAATTCTTTTTGAATATGTCTAATTTGAATGAATTAACTATGCATTGGAAGCCATGTTCCTTCTTACGAGACAAAAAAAAATTTGGTCCTTCTTAAAAAAACTGTCAGTTTCCTAACAACACTATATATTTATATTGTGACCAACTATAGCATGTGATGTTTTAACATTACATAGCTACTTTATGTAAACACAAAACATGCTTATTTTATGTTTACAAAGAGACTGTGTAGCAATTATCAATGTTCTATATATTTAATATGGATTCTTTAATGTGAGAAAGCAATCCAGCTAGCTTTAAAAAAAGGCGGTGGTTCTACTCAGATGCTCGTTTGTGAAATCTGATCAGAGGGGTTGAGCTCTGGCATTGGTCGCGCATTTTTTGGTTTTATACCTTTATAAATCAGAGTAATTCTAACAGAAAGATGCTGAAAAAAAGTTAACATACAAGTATGGAATATCTCGGGTCAGCAATAAACTTTTTCAAAACTCTATTTTCAGAAAACAGAGATGCTTGTTTGACAGATACAGTAATAGTAGGAGTTATGAGGGAAGATAGAATGCAGTGATAACTATATTGAGGCACCACTTCATCACCAAGAACATGAAATGAATTATCAATGTTTTCAATGTGTTTGAACACCCATTTTAAATAATACAGCTCAGAGTGAATTTTTCAAAATAATTAATTCTGTTTCAAAGTTTTTTTATTTAGATGTTAGTTGATCTTGTCAAGTACTTAATTTTTTTAGGGATGGCAACAATTACTAAAATCAATACTACTCGAGTACTCGGTCATTTAGAGTATTCGGTTACTGGGATGATTTCCAATGATCTTTAAATCTTTATCACACAATATCAACACCGTCTGCATGCTACCTTCATTTCTATTTTAATTCATAGAATTTGTAGCTATAAATAGGATTGCAAGAAATACATATAATAAATATAAGCATAAGAAATGTCAATGACAGCATTTATTATATACCTATAAATTTTCTTCCTAAAACACAGGATTATCTTGAAGCGCAAATAGTTTTCAACGGTTAGAAAATTCTGTATTATGTTAGAGACAAATACAGTACCATATATGAAAGGCCTGGACTATTTTTATGCTCCCCAAAAAATTTCGGGTGAGCATATAGTCGCCGCCTTGTCCGTCAGTCCGTCCATCCCCTTTTCTTGTCCGGGACTTAACTTTGAAACAACAACAGGTATTAACATGAAACTTTGTAGGTAGATAGATCTCATTGAGTAGGTGTGCAGTGCACAAGAACCTTAACTCTGCCTTGCTTAATTTTTGAATTATTCCCCTTTGTTTATTTTACACTTTGAACTTTGTCCGGGACATAACTCTAAAACTATAAGAGGTATCAACATGAAACTTTGTAGGTAGATAGATCTAATTGAGTAGGTGTGCAGTGCACAAGAACCGTAACTCTGCCTTGTCTAATTTTTGAATTATTCCCCTTTGTTTATTTTTACACTTTGAACTTTGTCCGGGACATAACTCTAAAACTATAAGAGGTAACAACATGAAACTTTGTAGGTAGATAGATCTAATTGAGTAGGTGTGCAGTGCACAAGAACCGTAACTCTGCCTTGCTTAATTTTTGAATTATTCCCCTTTGTTTATTTTACACTTTGAACTTTGTCCGGGACATAACTCTAAAAGTATAAGAGGTATCAACATGAAACTTTGTAGGTAGATAGATCTCATTGACTTGGTATGCAGTGTACAAGAACCGTAACTCTGCCTTGCCTTATTTTTGAATAATCCCCCTTTGTTTATTTTACACTTTGAAATTTGTCCGGGACATAACCTTTAAACTATAAGAGGTATCAACATGAAACTTTGTAGGTAGATAGATCTCATTGACTTGGTATGCAGTGCACAAGAACCGTAACTCTGCCTTGCCTAATTTTTGAATTATCCCCCTTTCTTTATTTTACACTTTGTACTTTGTCTCTGAAACTATAACAGGTATCAACATGAAACTTTGTAGGTAGATAGATTTCATTGAGTTGGTAAGCAGTGCACAAGAACCTTAACTCTCCCTTGCCTAATTTTTGAATTATCCCCCTTTGTTTATTTTTACACTTTGAACTTTGTCCGAGACATAACTCTCAATGTAAAAGAGATATCAACATGAAACTTTGTAGGTAGATAGATATCGTTGAGTAAGTTTGCAGTGCACAAGAACTGTAACACTGTCTTGCCTACTTTTGGAGTTATTGCCCTTTGATCATTTTGACACTTTGAACTTTGTCCGGGACATTACTCTAAGCAGTGCTTAAGAATTATTACTCTGCCTTGCCTTATTTTGAAGTAATTGCCCTTTGTTTATTTTTACTTTTTGACTTTTGTACGAGACATAACTTTAAAACGTTTAGAGATATCAACATGAAACTTTGTAGGTAGCTAGATATAATTGGATAGAACTGCAATGCTTAAAGAACCTAAAGAAAGCCTGGTCTAATTTTGGAGTTATTACCCTAATTTCATTTTTACACTTTGAATTTTACCTTGGACATAACTCTGATATCATCAGGCAACTTTATAGATTGATAGATCTAATTGAATAGAAGTGCAGTGCAAAAAAAAACATAACATGCTTTGCCTAATTTTGGGGTTTTTGCCCTTTGTTCATTTTTTTTATACTTTCCAGTGTCCAGAACCTTCTCGGGGAGCATTACCCGGTTCAACTAGTTCTTGTTAATGTTGGTTCTGATCTTAGCTGTGAATAACATAGTATATGGAAACGGCAACCAAAATAATAAAAGGTGTGGCTGGTTTTGCACAAATTACGTATTCATCTGTCAGTCATAATTTATTTCTTGACAGCTACATTTCTTTTTCTGAAATTTCTTATATAAGTGTAGTATAATGAAAATCATTTATACTTCAAACGAAAAGGTACATTATTAAAGGAAAATTATGTTGTAGTAGCTTTCTGAGGCTATGCATTTTTCTACTTGCAATGTTGGAAAATTGTTATCTAGCTCGCCCTTTAGTCTCGCAAGATATCAATTTCCCACCGCTGCTCATAGCAAAATAAAAAGCCTCAGAGAGCTACTACAACATAATATTCTGTATATATATTTTTTTATAATTAACAAGTTTGGGCTATCCTTGAACTTTTTTTTTATTTAATCAAGTTTGATTTTTTTTAAATATATTTATATGAATGCATGCAGCTTTGAAATAGATTTTACTTATGTATATTTGGCAGCAATTTCACATGTAGCTCTTCGAAAAAAAATCACTTGAGCAAAAAAAATTTTATAGGCATAAAGTGATACCCGTTCTGTCATCATCAGTTTTTGGTTTTTAGCTCACCTGAGCTTGCTCAGGGTGAGCTTTAAGGATCGGTGAATGTCCGTCGTCCGTCCACAATTGCTTGTGAACACTCTAGCGGTCGCATTTTTGCCTCAATCATCATCAAACTTGGTCAGGATGCTTATCTAGTTGAAAGCATGGATGAGTTCGAACATGAGTCATCTCGGATGAAAGGCTAGGTCACAAGAGCTTAAAAAAGAAAAACCTTGTGAACACTGTAGAGGTCACATTTTTGACCCAATCATCATTAAACTTGGTCAGGATGTTTGCCTAGGTGATAGCTCGGATGAGTTCGAACATGGGTCATCTCTGATGAAAAAGTAGGTCACAGGAGCTATAAATAGAAACACCTTGTGAACACTCTAGTGGTCACATTTTTAAACCAATCATCATCAAACTTGGTCAGAATGCTTGTCTAGTCAATTGCTTGGATGAGTTTGAACATGGGTCATCTCTGATGAAAAAACTAGGTCACAGGAGCTAAAAATAGAAAAACCTTGTGAACACTCTAGTGGTCACATTTTTGACCCAATCATCATCACACTTTGTCAGGATGCTTATCTGGTTGATAGCTCGGATGAGTTCGAACATGGGTCATTTAGGATGTAAAACTAGGTCACCGGAGCTATAAATAGAAAAACCTTGTTAACACTCTAGCAGTCACATTTTTTGCATCAATCATCATCAAACTTGGTCAGGATGCTTATCTAGTTGATATCTTGGATGAGTTTGAACATGGGTCATCTCAGATGAAAATGTAGGTCACCGGAGCTAAAAATAGAAAAACATTGTTAACAATCTAGCGGTCACATTTTTGCATCAATCATCATCAAACTTGGTCAAAGATGCTTGTCTATGTGATAGCTCGGATGAGTACAAACATGGGTCATCTTGGATGAAAAAGTAGGTCACAGGAGCTAAAAATAGAAAAACCTTGTTAACACTCTAGCAGTCACATTTTTGCATCAGTCATCATCAAACTTTTGTCAAGATGTTTGTCTAGTTGATAGCTCGGATGAGTTTGAACATGGGTCATCTTGGATGAAAAAGTAGGTCACCTGGGGTAGAAATAGAAAAACCTTGTTAACACTCTTGTGGTCACATTTTTGCATCAATCATCATCAAACTTGATTAAGATGCTTGTCTAGGTGATAGCTCGGATGAGTTCGGAAATGGGTCATCTCGGATGAAAAACTAGGTCACAGGAGCTAAAAATAGAAAAACCTTGTTAACACTCTAGTGGTCACAATTTTGACTCAATTGTTAGCAAACTTGGTCAGGAAACTTGCCTAGGTCATTGCTGGGAATAAATCGAACATGGGACATCTCAGATGAAAAACTAGGTCACAGGAGATAAAAATAGAAAAATCTTGTTAACACTCTAGTGGCTACTGTTGTGATCCAAATATTCTGTTAATTGGTCTAAAAGTTTGTTTTGATGATTTCTAAGTCAAGATCCAACATGGGTCATCTTGGATGAAAAACTAGGTCACACCGCCCAAAAGGAAAAGCCTTGTTAACATTCTACTGGTCACATTTTCGACTCAATTATCATCAAACTTGGTCAGGATGCTTGTCTAGGTAATTGCTTGGATGAGTTCGAAATCGCATGTGAAACTAGGTCACCGGAGCTAAAAATAGAAAAATCTTGTTAACACTCTTGTCGCTACTGTTTTGATCCAAGTATCCTGGAAATTGGTCTGACAGTTTGTTTTGATGATTTCTAGGTCAAGTTTGAATATGTGTCACCTGAGTAAAAAACAAGGTCGCACTGCTCAAATATGGATAATCCTTGTTAACACTGTAGTGGTCACATTTTTGACTCACCTGTCGTGAGACTTGGTCAGAATGTTTGTCTAGGTAATTGTTTGGATGAGTTTGATAAGTCAGGTGAGCGATCTAGGGCTATCATGGCCCTCTTGTTTTGTATGGTTTTATTTAAGAAATATTTTGTTCCAGTTATTTACAGATGTTTGTATGATTATTGGATTAAAGTTACTGATTTTCTTGTTATACACTACAATCCATTGTAACATCTTGAAATGTTTTCCATGATATATACATATATATTTATATATGGAATAACTATATGGTCTCAACCATGACTTGGTAGTTTTTAGCTCGACTATTTGAAAAATATGAGAGCTATTGTAGTAACCCAGCGTCCGCGTCTGCGTTGGTTTAAGTTTATTTTAAAGTCAAATATCTCAATTATTGCTTGAGATATTCAATTGAAACTTACAATAGTTATTTATAGTAACAATGTACATCAGATTGACAAGTTGGATAACTCTGCTTACAATATTAAAACTTCACATGCATTTAGGGTCATAATTGTACATGTAGGTTACTAACCAAGATCCATAATTTTATCGAGAATTTAGGCTTATTTTTCTCCCCTTTTTCAACTTAGAATTTAATGGTAAAGTTTTGCTTGTAAGCATGTTATCTCCATAACTACTGAAGGGTTTGTGCCTTTTTTGGGACAATTTTATGCATTCATGATAATAAAGCAGTGATTTACTTGATAAAACATCTTAATCCAAGCCTTTTTTACCTTTTCGGTCAGTTTTATGTATTCATTGGTAAGCATTTTTATACTCAATAAACACCCTTGTGACAACTTTTTCAAATAGTCGAGCCTTACTGTCCTCAGACAGTTCTTGTGTTTGTATAATAATAACTGAACAAAAGTTTGAAGGAGTTAATTTCACAAGGTATGCAAACAATAGCTGTTGGTAGGACAGCACACTCAACTATATGCTTAGTGCTTGACAAAAGAAGAACCTTGGTTATTTAAAATATTTTAAGTTCACAAAAGGACCAAAAATTTCTTTAAACCCAATATTCTACAGATATAAGCATTGGAGAGAGTCCTAGCTAGTATGCTCGCAAAGAAATGTATAACATTTCAATTTATTTCAAAGCCAGATGTCTATGGAATACGAAAATATCTTGAAGCCATAGGCAATCTTTAACAAATGGGTGCCTGATCGGGATCAAGTGTGCAAAGTTTCAATGCCATATGTCAATGGACTTCGGGAAAAATTGAGGTGATAGACGCCAATGTTCAGATGACTAGGATAATTCTACTTATTCTTATCGAATAATCGAGTAAAAATGTGACATCTGCTTTGAAAGTAGGAATGGCATCTGCTTGTAACAATAGACCACTATACAATCAACATAATGCGCCCCCAGCAGTGCTTTCAGCGCTTTGATTAAATTAGCAGATTATATTAAATTGAGATAAGATAATTAAAGACCACCCGCTCGCATAATATGAAAAGATATTCAAAGGTCGGACAAATAATATGTAAAGCCGGTACGGATTCGGATTTATTTGCAGCAATATGCGGTCCTGTTCCAGAGTTCCTATGGGCAACGGCAACGCCGACCCGACTATAACAATACCTCTACTTTTTTTTTCAAAAAAAAAAAAAAAAAAAAAAGTCGAGCTAAAAACAATTGAATGTTCGCCCGGACAGACAGCCGACAGGGAAGTGATCCCTTTATATCCGTAGGTGCGACACAAAAATTAAGATACTTTTAAGGAAATGTATGGAAAGTCAGAGTACACCCCGCTGGTACTGTTATCATTTAATCTTTCTTTTTCGCGCATGTGCAGGGCAGATCACTTTTTTAATTTATTTATGAATTACCGACATGACTATTAATCTGTTTTTCCCCTGATTAACATCTGGATTTGTTTAAGTTATACTACAGTGAAAAAAATGGTATTATTATTCTAAAAAAATAAGTGTCAGTCTTTAGTAAAATCTAAAAATGCTCTTTTTAAAAACTACATGATGCTGCAGTGTTTAGAAGGACAGGTTCATAAATAGGACCTTTTATGGTAATCTCTACACCATTGCGAATGCACAAAGATGTATGTAAAGTGTAATTTCAACTACATGTATCAATATAGATTATAAGCAGGATCATTAATATAATCTATAATATTATTATTATACTTCATAAATAGTAAATGAAAACAACACATATAAAATAATACCCTACAAACAGATGATTACTTAATTATATCGTATTAAAAGTTGTACCTTTAAATTTATTATCTATATATTTTATATAATGAGTACACATATTGTAATGAAATGTACTTGTTTTGTTTACGAATATCTTGGCATTAACCCTTTTGCTGCCAGAGGGTTATTGTTTTATTGTTCACCTATTTGCCAGAGGATTTTCTAAGAAATTACTATATTATTAATTAGTATAATTATTATTATTTGTTATTAGTATTTAATAATTATATATGTTTCCAAATATGTTAGTATAATAATAATTATTGTCGATGGTATAATTGTCTTTATATTTTTTATTATTTTTATTATTATTATTATTAATTTATTATTATTACTATTATTATTATAGAAACGGCTAAAGCCGTCCATATGGCAAATACGCCGAAAATAACAGGGACGGCTTAAGCCATGTATTATGTATCAAAAACTAATTCATAGTCCATTTTTTATAACCTCTTCATGTTTAAAATCTGGAAGTTTTGAGTAATATTCCAAAATAATTATAATAATTATAAGAATCATTATTACTTAACAAACGTCTAAATAGTACTTTACCTAGATAAACTATGATCATATCTATACTTATTCACTTAAGTTTTGTCTTTTAAATACATAAAACTTAAACAAATCGCAATACATGTATCTCTACCTCTATAATCATGCTGCTGTGAAAGTGTTTGTAAAACAAAGGGAAATTACTCTGTTAATTAGTATAGGTATCAGGCTATAATAATTACAGTACTGTACCTTCTGTAACGCAGTTCATGTTGAAATAATGCAAAAAATATTGCCGAATTATGCATCATGGGAGGGAGATGACCACTTCGCACAGGAAAAGGCCCGACAAATGTTTTAAAGTACATCTTCTTCGAATTAAAAGAAATAAATCAGCGCATACGGCTGGTAGGACATTATATATTCTAGAATAATAATATCATAATCATAATAAACTGTTGTAATGATTTATTTCATAACTACTTACACAAATATTAATAAATTTTAGGTAATGTATTGACTTTAGAAAGAATATTGCATAAGAAATCTTATAAATTTTATTAAACTTAGAATAAAACTTCGCCGTTACCGTCTGACCCAGGGGCACCGCATGACTCAGTATCACGCCGTCGCCACAAAAGAAGACGATGAACATCTTTTTCTTTGCAGATGGGCTGACTTTAAACTTCTTATGTGTAGGCGATAACTAGTTTTTCACAGATATGACTGATTTCATTTCAGGTTCGTATAGGCCGATCCATGTCTCATTAACAGTCACTATTCGTCGCAAGAATAATTAAATTTACATTTTTGCATTTGCTGCATTCAGCTATGTTTGTGCGTCGTTATTTGTTTTGTAAATTGAACATAATTATCTCTCTATTGAATCAATCTGGAGGTGTCAGATAAAGCTGAAATTGTCCATTCAACAATTAAATTTATGTTAACTTTAAACCATGAAACATTAGCTTGATTTTAACTTTTTAATGTTATAACCATTTTTATTATATACCATATGTCTTGATCATCATCATCATCATCATCATCATCATCATCACCATCATAATCATAAACATTATCAACATAAACATGTTCATTTTTACATGAACTTAAGAAGTTTAAAAATCAAATTTGTACAAATTGGATAATTAAGAAAACTTGGCCTTTACCACCAAACCCCTTTTTCGTTTCGTAATAATACATGTCATTTTTCATATATCATTATAATCATCATCGTACGAGTTTTATAAACATAATAATTTTTATTTCTAATATAACTTTTATGAGTTTAC
The DNA here is from genome assembly GCF_026571515.1 of Ruditapes philippinarum. NCBI lineage: Eukaryota > Metazoa > Mollusca > Bivalvia > Venerida > Veneridae > Ruditapes > Ruditapes philippinarum. Next base: position 181,996 of record NW_026853943.1, read on the forward strand.
TTAATCAAATTAGTACACAATTTGTTCATCGCCACCAAGCTTCTTTGTCATTTTGTAATAAACACTACACATTATTTCAGCAGTCTTCTTTCATAAGCCACTCCCTATTGGAGTTAAAAGAGACTGACAAAGGCATGATTGTTTCAAAATTATCTATTCACAGTTTATACAGTGTAATGTTGTCAACATTATATCAAGAAGATATCATTATTGAGAAAATGATCTAACAAATACATGTAGTAGGTATTAACATTTTTAAAAAGACAAGAAACGATGATCCCATCATTATTTCTTCTCTTTTGTGTGTATTTTCATATGTTTTGTAAGTCTACTTTTTGTTGCAAATTGTCTATCACAGATTTCGCATTGATATTTCTTCTCTTCTGAATGTATCAGCATATGATCTTTAAGATAATTGTGACGAGCAAAAAGCTTATCACATATTTGGCATTTGTATTCCTTCTCTCCTGTATGTATTGACATATGTGCAACAAGATAGCTTTTTTGAGTAAACCGTCTGTCACAGACTTCACACACATTTTTACATTCTTGTGAATGCATGTTCATATGTCTACTAAGATAACGTTTTTCAGCGAATGCTTTGTCACATACTTCGCATTTGTATTTCTTCGCTCCTGTGTGTAGTAGCATATGCCTTTTAAGATTACGACTTATATTAAATGACTTTTCACACATGTTGCATTGATATTTCTTCTCTCCAGTATGTGTCCTCACGTGTATTTCAAGAGATTGTTTATAGGCAAATGCTCTGTTGCATATTGCACATTTATATGCCTTTTCTCCAGTATGTGTAATCATATGTGATTTAAGGATAGTTTTATGAGAAAACGATTTTTCACAAGTATCACATTTATATTTCTTTTCTCCGGTATGTGTAATCATATGCGTTTTAAGATTACTGTTTTGAGTAAATGTTTTGTCACATATTTCACATTGAAATTTCTGTCCAGTGTGTATCGCCATATGTAATTTAAGAGAAGTAGAATGTGGATAGGATTTTTCACATATTTCACATTTATATTTCCCTAAGCCTGTGTGTATCGTCATATGTCCTTGGAAAGTATGGTTATCAGCAAATGATTTGTCACATATTTTACATCGGTATTTCTTCTCGCCCGTATGTGCTCTCATATGTCTGTCAAAAGTACTTTTTACAGAAAATGACTTATCGCAGATTTTGCATTGATGATTTTTCTCTCCTGTATGAATTCTCATATGTCGTTTAAGATATTTATTTCGAGGAAATGATTTGTCACATATTTTGCATTCATATTGTTTTTCTCCTGTGTGTATTGTTAAATGCTCTTTCAAATAACGTTGATGAGAAAATGATTTTTCACAGATTTCGCATTGAAAACTTGTATCTCTGGTGTGTAATATCATATGTTTTTTAAGAGTTTGTTCATTAGTAAATGATCTTTCACATACTCCACATCTATATTCTTCTCCAGTGTGCATTGTCAAATGTTAACCAGTATATTTATTTTGGTCACAAATATGTCCTCTCAATAAGATTCCTTTCAAATAACTTCTATTCGTAGTATTGTTTATACAGATATGACAATCTAAAACTTGTACGTGTTCTGTATTCGTGCGAATTTTACCACTGGGTTTCTTGATGTCTAAAAAAAGTAAAACAAACAAAAATTTCAGACATAATTTCATCCTGCATCGAAGCTTTGCAATATCAATTTTAAATACGTATAGTCTTTACTGAACAGTTTTCATCTATTCAAACTCAGTAAACCTTATATTTTTATATATGCATAAATCTTATTTCATAATATCGTAAATAATTGATATGATGAATATCCCGTCTGTTCAAACATGTATCTTTCAGTTACATTTTTCCTTCATTTCCTGTAGGTACAGATAAATACATGTATACAAAAATAGATAATAAGAAAGGATGTAATACAGAAATTAATTCAGCAGTTACTTTTACCTCGATTTCTTAACCCCAAAATAGGAGAGTTTTCCTGGTGATATTATTCTTTCAACTGGAGATAAATCGTGGTGAAATATGTCTGAAATGTTTAAGTAACAAAGTCAAGATAGAATGTAATGGTGTCCAAGCACAAACGAATTGACGCTTTTATAAGTGCAAGATTGATATTAAATTTACTAAAACATTGAAAATTATTTCCGGTACTATCTAATTGCTTGAAAGATCTAATTAAATTTATATAGACACCCGGAAGTACTCTATTTATTATTTGATTTTCACTTGAAAGTATTGTATCGATAATCAATCATTCAAATTAAATATACCGATATTGTCAAAGTAATTAGCACATAGCTAACTATTTTCCAGTATTCGTTCAAGCAATTCAAGATAACTTCCGGACAAAAATCAATTAGGTAATGTTTAATTAGGGAGACAGTTACAATATAATTTCAATTCAATTCAATATTCTATTTGCAATAATCAGCATACAAAATGCCTCTGGCAAAGGTTAACAAACTACAATATATATACAAATCACACATGCATCAAATAACATATAATTGTTATACAATTGTTACATCATTGCGAAGCTGATTTGGAGAAACAGTAAAGTATATGACATGCATTAACTGACATATTAATTTCATTTCTTTTCAAAAATGCTTCATTTAAAAATTTCGATACATTCAGTAAAGTTGACTGTTTTCTACTTGACATTTAACTATAAAATTTAGGTAAAGATGGCCATGCTGTGTTTGGAAAATATTTTTTGCGAATTTCAGAATATTGAGTACAGATTAAAAGAAAGTGGTATTCACTTTCAACAACATGCATTATACAATTTTCACACAATCTATTCTGTCTATCTATACCTCGATAACGGCCGGTTTCTATAGCTAGATTATGACTGCTTAACCTAAAGGATGCAAACAGTTTCACTAATTTGTCACTTTTTATTTTGTTAAGATATTCCTCTGATTCAAATACAGTTTTAAATTGAACATAATAAGATAATTTCGGCAAATTATTGATTGTCATATGCCAATGTTGGATAAATTGATCTCTCAATCTTCGTGACAAAGTAGGAAAATAGTTTACATCTTTATTAAAATTATCCCATATATCATTTAAACCAAGATTATACAATAGTTTTTTTACAGAGAGAGCCCAATTTTGACCATTAGTACTATTACACTCAATAGAAAATAACTTACACATTTATGACTCTGGATTTGATTTTAATTTAGTGTTATATTTTAGAGATTTTTCTTGGCAAATAACTGATAAGGGGAATCTCCCTAAAACACCTAAAACAGCGTAATTTGGAGTCTGCGATTTCACACCTAATATGGTTTTGCAAAATTTTATGTGAATCTTATCAACCTCTTTAGGACAATATATTCCCCAAACTTCCGCAGAATAAAGTAGAATTGGTGCAACTAGGGAATCAAACAGTTTAAGTTTCGTTATAATATCGACATGTATTCTTGTAAAAAGACTTAACAAATTATACATTGCCTTTAAAGTCTGATCAGAAAGAATTTTTGCTGTTTTAGCAATGTTACCATTTGAAACAAAAGTCACTCTTAGATAACAGAAACTGTCTACAATATCAATAACATTATCATCAATGTAAAATTGTCTTTGCTCTCGAGATTTACGTTTTTCAAAAATACAAATTTTGGTCTTCTTTATATTGATCTTAAGACCCCGTTGTTTGGAATATTCATATACATATATATAGTTAAGGTGATTCTGTAAAGTATTAGGATCGGTAGAAAATACAACCATATCATCTGCAGAAAGCAACACAAATACACATAATTGGTTAAGATCATAGTCTGATAAACTATTAAGGTTAATGTTTTTGCACACATCATTTATGAAGAGTATAAACATTATCGGTGAAAGTGGCTCTCCTTGTTTCAATCCAATTGATATATCGAAAAAGTCAGAAAATTTACAAGCATTTTTAACACATGACGAAACTTTTTCATATATTGCTTTTATCATATTCACCATTTTACTGCTAATTCCCTCTTTTAACAATTTAACAAATAATGCGCCTCTATTAACTGTATCGAAGGTTTTTTCGTAGTATGTAAAAGCACAATACAATTTCTTTTTATCATGTAACACTTTTTGGATAATAAAAATATACAATCGGTTGTGCTTTTTTTATCTCTGAAACCAAACTGATTTTCACAAAAAATGTCTTCTGTCTCGCACCATTTGTTTATTCTGTTTCTTAAATCAGGTTTATCTATTTATGATATGTGCCTTATCATACTGCTATTCGCCGATGATATGGCAATTATTGGCCATTCTGTTGAAGATTCGCAGGCCAGTTTAGACAAATTATACGAGTACTGCCAGTACTGGGGCCTACAAGTCAACACATCTAAGACCAAGATAGTGGTGTTTCGTCGTAGGGGTGGGCTAAAATGTAATGAGCGCTGGCATTTCAATAATGTGCCTCTAGAAATAGTTAATGACTTCAACTACCTAGGGGTGGTGTTTAATTATACCGGCTCATTCGTATTAAATAACCAGTACATAGTCGGAAAGGCCTTAAAAGCCTCAAATATACTGCTAAATAATATAAAACAATATGAACTTAGCCCTTCGATATCGCTTCAATTGTTTGATGCTTTTGTGGGATCTATCTTAAACTATGCCTGCCCGGTTTGGGGCTTCACTAAGTCCAAAGAGTTAGAACGTGTACATCTCAAATACTGTAAAACGATTTTGGGCGTTAAATTAAGTACAAGTAACGTATCGGTCTACGGGGAATTAGGGAGGTATCCGTTATTTATCATTAGGTACACACATATAATAAAGTATTGGTTTAAATTACTGAATACGGATAACATTATATTAAAATGCATTTACGAAAATGCCCGTGACAAATGTGAAAATGGCACAAATAACTGGCCATGTAAAATTAAAAAACTGCTTGCGGTACTTGGTTTTGCCGAAATATGGAATTTTCCCGATAGTGTATTGTTAAAACAGTTCTTACCTGTTTTTAAACAAAGACTTATCGATTGTTATTTACAAGAATGGCGTGCAGATGTATCTAGTAATGGTGTGCTCAGTCATCTATATTCATATGTAAAAGATCAGTTCTGTTATGAATTATATTTAGATAAGATTAATTGTAAATCTTTTAGAAGCGCTCTTACACGCCTTCGAGTGTCCTCTCACAGACTTAGAATTGAGTCCGGAAGGTATGGTCGAGGCCGTGTAGAACGCCACGAAAGAACTTGTCAATTCTGTGATACTAACGAACTCGAAGACGAATATCATTTTGTTTTAAAATGCAGTGCTTATGAAAATCTACGTAGTCAATACATTAAGCGATATTTTTACATTAGGCCTAGTATGGCCAAATTTATAGAACTACTACAATCTAAAAGTCATAAAGTACTTACAAACTTATGTTATTATTTAAAAAAGGCAAACATCAAACGAAATGATTACTTCAGAAATCTTCAATAGTATTATGATGCAGTTTTGATTATATATACCTTGATGTTTTTTCAGTATATTATTATATAAATAATTTATCAAACAAATTCGATTAAAAGCGAAGTTATAGTTTGTTCTCCGCTTAAATTTAGTACTCTTCATTATTCATTTACAGAAGTAATTTAAAGAAATGGATATATAATTGATAAATGGAGTTTTGTCAGTGTATGTAATGTATCACATTGTATGTATTAAATATCCCATTGCTCAGTATTGTATTGATTTGTTTTTTCTTTATGTGTAATTGTAAAATATGTGACCTATAATTATATTTAAAAATGCTTGTAATAACGATGTACCTATGTGTGTACAAGTTATGAAATAAACTCTGTTCTGTTCTGTTCTTAAAACAAGGGAAAAAAGTTTAGCCATGCTATTCACAAGAGTAATACCCCTATAATTACTAGGATCGGATTTATCACCCTTTTTGTAAATTGGGACAATTATCCCCTTGGTCCAAGAATCAGGATAAACCCCTGCATCATAGATAATGTTAAATAATTTAACTAAATATGGTGTAATGAAATCTTTAGCGTCGAAAAAAAAAATCGGCCACAATTTTATCCGTTGATGCAGCTTTATTTCTATTGCATGAGGAAATCGCTTTTAAAATTTCATCTTTGGTGATTTTTGTATCTAAAAAATCTACATGAATTTCATCTAAATTTACTTCTAAATCATTCATATCTGTATTTCTTGGCATGTTAGCAAAATGATTAACAAACTCGTCTAAAGAAACATCGAAGTTTGTACTCTCATTCTTATTTCGGAATTTATTAATTTTCTGCCAAAATTTACGAGATGATTTTTTACTTAAATCAGAAAATATATTTTTTTCAGTCGTGAAAAACTTTAATTTAGCTTTATGTTTGATTTTATTATATTTGCTTCTTAATTCTAAAAAACGTTTTCTGTTTTCCTCTGTGTTTACTCTTTTGAGCCTTCTTCTCGCTTCATAAAAAGTGATTTATAATGCCTACATTCTTGATTAAACCATCGATTTTTGCCCTTTTTGCTATAAGTAAGACCATTTTTTGTTATTGTTTTACCAAAAATCATAGATGAACATTTATATATCACATCCGAAAATGCTTGCATACCTTCAGTGATATTAATATTTTTGTTATCAATTTCGTATACAATCTTGTCAAAATCATATCTATTATTCTCTAAACAAGCCAAAGGTCACAAACATGATCATTATTCCACACTAATTTATCTTCTTTAATGATTGTATTATTAGCTGAACTTGACAAATCACAATTTAAAGAAAATTCAACAGCACAATGATCTGAAAATTCGTTTACACCTAACACCTCCATTGTATTCAAATTACAGTAACCTAAAATATTTACAATAAGATAATCTACAACGCTAGCACCCTTTTTATTTCTAGAGCAGCAGTGATATGAAGAAGAAGAAGAATCTTTATTTTGCAAATTAACTCTCAAAAGAGTCATGTACAAGCATTCATAATATATACAATAACATGTATGCATAAGTAAATAACTAATTACATAGCAAGATGACGTGACTGCAAGTATTTCTTTTCTTTCATTATTATAATAGTTACCATTGATTATATATTTAATTTTCAAGTTATTTACTTTTTGAGAGATTCTACATTCAAATATATAATAATAAGAAATACTTCGTGTATGTAAAATCACCCTTTTCTAATCGGCCATTTACAATGCGTAAATCATGCTGCTTACATAAAGAAAGTAATTTTAGACCAAACGGGTTACATATTTTATCAGACGAGTGTCTTACAGGTAACATAACATCATGCATTTCTGGCATGTCCACAAATCTCTGTAAATTTATATTTTCAACAAAGTCGGGGGCTACCCCTGTTCGACTGTTCAGGTCCCGCACCAATACGTATCACCTTGAGTTTTATACCGACTAAAATCGGCACTTATTTGGCTAAATAGAACACATTCAAAAAGTATCGAATTTTCATTTTTATAAACAGATGATTCTTCCGGAGGAATATATGCTAAACAGAAAAACGCATCACGGACTAGATATCATAATCGATCACTCTTGATCTTAAACCACAATATACCTCTATTATCGGATTTAACAAGGTCAATCTTTCCGCTTAAATGGCTTCTGTAATAAACAATTAAACCTCCACTATAACGTTTAGCCCTTTTGTTAGTTTTAGGCCTAGCACAATGAAAATTCAGGTATCCATCAATGCATACATTTGATCTGGAAGAAGTCCATGTTTCAGTCAAAAGAATAATGTCATATCTGTTTATAAAGGTTAAAAAATCATTGTCATCTAATTTATTTTGGAGACCTTGGACATTCCACAAGACAAATGTTAACTGTTCCTCCGTTATGTCCTACTCATGCGTATCATCAGGTGAAGTACTGGTTGATCGTTGACCTCGTATGATAAGCCGGTCAAATGAAATAATTGCATTCTTGCCTTCTTCTCGTGCTTTGATAAGCTCAGGGATTAACGCCTTTCGTTTTTCTCGCACTTTGTCGGGATATTGGTCACTAACCCGATAATCTGTATTTTTCAATGACATTCTAGCTTGTTGTTTTATCAAAGCTTTATCTGGGGGGTAACTGCATTTGACTACAATGGGACGTGTTTTGTTTGACAAAAATTTCCCTAATCTATGAGCACGATCAAATTTTATGTTTTTCTTAGCATCTGACATTTTTAGATTGTTTTCACAGAAGTTGAGAATTTTTAATGAACAGTTTTCATCTCGTCTGTTGTTAGCTAGGAATGTGGAATGTTAAAGAACAACAAATTATCCCTCATCGATCGTGCTTGCAAATCCACAATATCGTCTTCTAATTTAGAGTTGCTTTGTTTCAAATTATGCAGTTCACCTTGCATGCTATTATATCTTTGTTTTTCATCGGAGAGAATTTTGTCGATATTTTTCTGTTTAGAACTGATCTCATTGCACACCTGTGGATCAAATGTTCTGCTTTTTTTAAGTTCTAGTATTGTTTTATTCGAATCAGACATTTTGGATTCCAGAGAAGAGATTCTATGATTCATTAGATATTTTAGAGTTAATGTTTAACACTTGTTCCTCAATTGAGTCCAGTTTACGCAAACGTAAATCAATAGCTTCAAGTTTTGACATAATTACCGAATTGTCGATAATCGGTGAGACTGGATTATTATAATGCTGCGTTTGCGACTGTGGCATCTGAGGCGGCGGTGTCATAGGCATTGCGTTTGGACTCTGTATATAAGATCCCATCATATTAGGGATGTAAGGCTGTTGTAATTGATGTAAAAAGCTACCGTTACCTACATTAGACAGAGTTGACGGTGATAACTGATCACTTTGATCCATAGCGGTCCTTTTTTGTTCAGGCAAAGGATTTCCCGCGTCAGGCGATACCTGAGATTTAGTCCGTTTTCTGTTTTTACCCATTCACTGTCATTAATAGAACTGGTTTATGTATATGAAGTATTCAATTGTCACGTTACTAAGCCATTTCCACACAAAAACAGTTTTGAAGTTTTATTAAATATCCAGTTTTTATAAATATTTATCACAACGAGTAGAAATAAACCGCCATCTTGTCGCATGCGCACATATAACATACCAATTGTGATTATTATAATTGTGACTTATGAAGCTGATCCGATAGTTTAATTAGTTGACACTTTATAAGCATTGATAAATAACAATAAATAATGAATTGTGAATGTTCATTCTTGTATTTCATGAATGATTGCGAAGTTATTTACTTGAAAATGTTTGATAACAGTAAAATGTTATGGAATTAACATACATTATTCAGATGCAAATGTATTTGATATATAAAGAAATGTATTTTGTATGAATAACGTCTGGATTTTAAAATTAGTCGCATATATATTATATTGTAGTATATTAAGGGAAATAAATTTTACAAAACATGCTTTTCAGAAATAACTTCTCTTGAAAAATTCATATATTAACATCAAGTAATTGGTAGTTGTTATGTTAAAGTGACATTATGCCCATCCAAGTATATATAGTGAGTGAAAAGTCAGTTTACATTTTGCCATAATTCCTTTCAGTTTTAAAATTTACTTCGACTGAAAGATTTATATAACTCACGTGGTCCAATGAAATTTCTATACATATTTATTGGAACTTACTTGTGATGTTCAATTTATAAAAAAAAGAGTTAGGCAGTCTTTTTATATTAAAACCAGATTTATATTTTATCATAGACATTTTTCAGGTGATTTTGTCAGTCAGTGTAATAACAGTCTATTAGTCAATTTGCATAATGTGTGAGTGTGTTTGCGTGCGCACACATGGTGTGCCAGACTCTTGCATTTTTATATTTATAATCGGGCAATTTCCCTTGACTTTCAAACTTTACTTCAAAGTTAAGTAATTGTTTTGTGCGAATATACTACGGATCCTGTATGTTTTGTAATTGACATTGCTACTGTGTGTATATCACACTTGCAAATAATTATATAATTACATACATGTATGTATATAATTATGCAAATTAAAAAATGTTTAAACATCGAAGAATATGTAAAATGTGTACTGCAAATATGTGTGCACATTATATTTAATCAATAATTACATGCATTCGTTCCTTATTGGAAAATTTGACTTAGAATTTATAGAAAATAAATTTCTAATTACCTCCCTTTATTTACATGAAATGTTAAATTGGGTTATATCTTCATAAATAATACTTATTGGAACTAACAATATTCACAAATCCTAATGTGAGCATCATATTCATGAAATAAAACCATGAAAAGAATTGTGTTACAGGATCTTTAAATTTGAACATAATCATGAAATCACAACACGACTTGGTTATTTAAGCCCTCTTAGGTCATTTTCAAATGCTGAAAATTTACAGGGAATGTTCAATTTTAATTAAACTATAAACTGATATAATCAGCAGTCATGTATATAACCATTAAGAATCGAATACTTCCATTCAGCCTTTTAAATAGACACTTGTGGCCTAGTGGTAACAGTCGATGATTCGAACCCCTTACGCCTCACAGATAAGTGTTGCACGCAACATTGAAACCAGGAATTTTCTAAGTTCAAAAACGGCCATATATAAGTCAAATGTCATGCTAGAGTTATGGACCTTAGGCAAAGACATTCAATTATGATATCGGAAATATATTTACAAATCTATGCGAACTACCTTCCTTTGTTTCGAAGACTTACTGGCATGCAATATCTTTACCGACATTTGTTTCAATCGGAGCACCTTAACGGTTTTTCATAATCATCTCGGACTTATCACGGATCGAATGGACGTAAAATTGCCTGACAAGAAGCGTGTAGGTTTAGAGATATATTAAAATATAAAATACAAGATTGCATTTGAGAAAAATGCTATGCCATCGCATTAATATAACAGAAGTGTAGGAACAGATTTTTTTTGTTTCTATACGATAGAAGATTGTCATAATGCATAAATCCCTGACATAATCTAATTCTTATTATCAGATAAATGGTTAAATATATTGTTAATCCATTAACAGATCAGAGTAGGAATATATCAATGCACTTGAGTGTAGTGAATTTTGTGGTGAAGGTCATATTTCACACAGCCTAAATTTCACGACTACATCAAAGGACAACACAGAAAGACACTTTGTCAAAATCTAGGTCAGCTGATATCAAAGTTAACTTTATATCTTAATCTGTGCACATGGTTCAAATGTTATAGCTGTACATCAAAGGACAAGAAAGTAGGTCACATCATCAAAATCTAGGTCACCTGATATCAAAGTTCAATTTTACAACGAAAACTGTGCACATGGTCAAAATTTCATTGCTGTACATCAAAGGGCCAGGCAAAATTTTGATCCAAGGGTTTAATTCAAAACAATCTTGATACAGGTCCACCAAACAACATTTCAAGTCAAATATCTAAGCTGTAGCTTTCTCCCATTCAGAAAACATTTGTTTATTTTCTGTTTTTTTACTATGTGTACATAATGAGAATCACTGCCCCCGGGCAGGGCCAATTTTGACACCAGGGGAAAAATTTGAACAACTTTGGTAGAGGACCTATAGATGATATTATATAGCAAACATCAAAGCTCTAAGCCTTGTACCTTCAGACAATTTTTTTTTATTTTTGTATACTCTATGTACATAATGAAAATCAATAACCCCGGGGCGGAACCAATTTTGACCCTAGGGCTATAATTTGAACAATCTTGGTAGAAGTTCACTTCGCAAAGTCTCCTGCCATATATTTAGCCTCTAGCCTTGTCAATTCAGAGAAGATTTTTCAAGTTTTTACTTTATACATAAAAGGAAAACTATCGCCTCTGGGGCAGGGCAATTTTAACACTAGGGTCATAATTAATAAACTTTATTAGAGGACCCATAGATGATATTATATACCAAATATCAAAGCTCTAAGCTTTGTACCTTCAGACAAGAAGATTTTTATCATATGTTCATAGTGAAAATCAATGACCCTGGGGTGGGGCCAATTTTGACTCCAGGGCTATAATTTGTACAATCTTCCTAGAGGTTCACTTCACAGAGGTTCCATGCAAAATATCTTAACTCTAGCCTTTGTAAATTTAGAGAAGTTGTTTTTTTTAAAGTTTTTACCAATATATACAAATATGCTATTCGCCGATGATATGGCAATTATTGGCCATTCTGTTGAAGATTCGCAGGCCAGTTTAGACAAATTATACGAGTACTGCCAGTACTGGGGCCTACAAGTCAACACATCTAAGACCAAGATAGTGGTGTTTCGTCGTAGGGGTGGGCTAAAATGTAATGAGCGCTGGCATTTCAATAATGTGCCTCTAGAAATAGTTAATGACTTCAACTACCTAGGGGTGGTGTTTAATTATACCGGCTCATTCGTATTAAATAACCAGTACATAGTCGGAAAGGCCTTAAAAGCCTCAAATATACTGCTAAATACTATAAAACAATATGAACTTAGCCCTTCGATATCGCTTCAATTGTTTGATGATTTTGTGGGATCTATCTTAAACTATGCCTGCCCGGTTTGGGGCTTCACTAAGTCCAAAGAGTTAGAACGTGTACATCTCAAATACTGTAAAACGATTTTGGGCGTTAAATTAAGTACAAGTAACGTATCGGTCTACGGGGAATTAGGGAGGTATCCGTTATTTATCATTAGGTACACACATATAATAAAGTATTGGTTTAAATTACTGAATACGGATAACATTATATTAAAATGCATTTACGAAAATGCCCGTGACAAATGTGAAAATGGCACAAATAACTGGCCATGTAAAATTAAAAAAACTGCTTGCGGTACTTGGTTTTGCCGAAATATGGAATTTTCCCGATAGTGTATTGTTAAAACAGTTCTTACCTGTTTTTAAACAAAGACTTATCGATTGTTATTTACAAGAATGGCGTGCAGATGTATCTAGTAATGGTGTGCTCAGTCATCTATATTCATATGTAAAAGATCAGTTCTGTTATGAATTATATTTAGATAAGATTAATTGTAAATCTTTTAGAAGCGCTCTTACACGCCTTCGAGTGTCCTCTCACAGACTTAGAATTGAGTCCGGAAGGTATGGTCGAGGCCGTGTAGAACGCCACGAAAGAACTTGTCAAATCTGTGATACTCACGAACTCGAAGACGAATATCATTTTGTTTTAAAATGCAGTGCTTATGAAAATCTACGTAGTCAATACATTAAGCGATATTTTTACATTAGGCCTAGTATGGCCAAATTTATAGAACTACTACAATCTAAAAGTCATAAAGTACTTACAAACTTATGTTATTATTTAAAAAAGGCAAACATCAAACGAAATGATTACTTCAGAAATCTTCAATAGTATTATGATGCAGTTTTGATTATATATACCTTGATGTTTTTTCAGTATATTATTATATAAATAATTTATCAAACAAATTCGATTAAAAGCGAAGTTTATAGTTTGTTCTCCGCTTAAATTTAGTACTCTTCATTATTCATTTACAGAAGTAATTTAAAGAAATGGATATATAATTGATAAATGGAGTTTTGTCAGTGTATGTAATGTATCACATTGTATGTATTAAATATCCCATTGCTCAGTATTGTATTTGATTTGTTTTTTCTTTATGTGTAATTGTAAAATATGTGACCTATAATTATATTTAAAAATGCTTGTAATAACGATGTACCTATGTGTGTACAAGTTATGAAATAAACTCTGTTCTGTTCTGTTCTTAAAACAAGGAAAAAAGTTTAGCCATGCTATTCACAAGAGTAATACCCCTATAATTACTAGGATCGGATTTATCACCCTTTTTGTAAATTGGGACAATTATCCCCTTGGTCCAAGAATCAGGATAACCCCTGCATCATAGATAATGTTAAATAATTTAACTAAATATGGTGTAATGAATCTTTAGCGTCGAAAAAAAAAATCGGCCACAATTTTATCCGTTGATGCAGCTTTATTTCTATTGCATGAGGAAATCGCTTTTAAAATTTCATCTTTGGTGATTTTTGTATCTAAAAAATCTACATGAATTTCATCTAAATTTACTTCTAAATCATTCATATCTGTATTTCTTGGCATGTTAGCAAAAATGATTAACAAACTCGTCTAAAGAAAACATCGAAGTTTGTACTCTCATTCTTATTTCGGAATTTATTAATTTTCTGCCAAAATTTACGAGATGATTTTTTACTTAAATCAGAAAATATATTTTTTTCAGTCGTGAAAAACTTTAATTTAGCTTTATGTTTGATTTTATTATATTTGCTTCTTAATTCTAAAAAACGTTTTCTGTTTTCCTCTGTGTTTACTCTTTTGAGCCTTCTTCTCGCTTCATAAAAAGTGATTTATAATGCCTACATTCTTGATTAAACCATCGATTTTTGCCCTTTTTGCTATAAGTAAGACCATTTTTTGTTATTGTTTTACCAAAAATCATAGATGAACATTTATATATCACATCCGAAAATGCTTGCATACCTTCAGTGATATTAATATTTTTGTTATCAATTTCGTATACAATCTTGTCAAAATCATATCTATTATTCTCTAAACAAGCCAAAGGTCACAAACATGATCATTATTCCACACTAATTTATCTTCTTTAATGATTGTATTATTAGCTGAACTTGACAAATCACAATTTAAAGAAAATTCAACAGCACAATGATCTGAAAATTCGTTTACACCTAACACCTCCATTGTATTCAAATTACAGTAACCTAAAATATTTACAATAAGATAATCTACAACGCTAGCACCCTTTTTATTTCTAGAGCAGCAGTGATATGAAGAAGAAGAAGAATCTTTATTTTGCAAATTAACTCTCAAAAGAGTCATGTACAAGCATTCATAATATATACAATAACATGTATGCATAAGTAAATAACTAATTACATAGCAAGATGACGTGACTGCAAGTATTTCTTTTCTTTCATTATTATAATGGTTACCATTGATTATATATTTAATTTTCAAGTTATTTACTTTTTGAGAGATTCTACATTCAAATATATAATAATAAGAAATACTTCGTGTATGTAAAATCACCCTTTTCTAATCGGCCATTTACAATGCGTAAATCATGCTGCTTACATAAAGAAAGTAATTTTAGACCAAACGGGTTACATATTTTATCAGACGAGTGTCTTACAGGTAACATAACATCATGCATTTCTGGCATGTCCACAAATCTCTGTAAATTTATATTTTCAACAAAGTCGGGGGCTACCCCTGTTCGACTGTTCAGGTCCCGCACCAATACCTATCACCTTGAGTTTCATACCGACTAAAATCGGCACTCATTTTGCTAAATAGATCACATTCAAAAAGTATCGAATTTTCATTTTTATAAACAGATGATTCTTCCGGAGGAAAACATGCTAAACATAAAAACGCGTCACGAACTAGAATACATAATTCACTCTTAATCTTAAACCACACTATACCTCTATTATCGGATATAATAAGGTCAATCTTTCAGCTTAAATTACTTCTGTAATAAATAATAAAACCTCCACTAAAACGTTTAGGCCTTTTGTTACTTTTAGGCCTAGCCGATGAAAATTTAGGTATTTATCAATGCATACGTTTGATCTGGAAGAAGTCCATGTTTCAGACAAAAAGAATAATGCTATATCTGTTTATAAAAGTTAAAAAAAAACATTGTCATTTGATTATTTTGGGGATCTTGGACATTCCACAAGACAAATGTTAACTGATCCTCCGTTATATCCAACTCATGAGTAGCATCAGGTGAAATACTGGTTGATCGTTGACCTCGTATGATAAGCCGGTCAAATGAAATAATTGCATTCTTGCCTTCTTCTCGTGCTTTGATAAGCTCAGGGATTAACGCCTTTCGTTTTTCTCGCACTTTGTCGGGA
The DNA here is from genome assembly GCF_026571515.1 of Ruditapes philippinarum. Lineage (NCBI taxonomy): Eukaryota > Metazoa > Mollusca > Bivalvia > Venerida > Veneridae > Ruditapes > Ruditapes philippinarum. The sequence continues at coordinate 197,865 of NW_026853943.1, forward strand.
TATTGGTCACTAACCCGATAATCTGTATTTTTCAATGACATTCTAGCTTGTTGTTTTATCAAAGCTTTATCTGGGGGGTAACTGCATTTGACTACAATGGGACGTGTTTTGTTTGACAAAAATTTCCCTAATCTATGAGCACGATCAAATTTTATGTTTTTCTTAGCATCTGACATTTTTAGATTGTTTTCACAGAAGTTGAGAATTTTTAATGAACAGTTTTCATCTCGTCTGTTGTTAGCTAGGAATGTGGAATGTTAAAGAACAACAAATTATCCCTCATCGATCGTGCTTGCAAATCCACAATATCGTCTTCTAATTTAGAGTTGCTTTGTTTCAAATTATGCAGTTCACCTTGCATGCTATTATATCTTTGTTTTTCATCGGAGAGAATTTTGTCGATATTTTTCTGTTTAGAACTGATCTCATTGCACACCTGTGGATCAAATGTTCTGCTTTTTTTAAGTTCTAGTATTGTTTTATTCGAATCAGACATTTTGGATTCCAGAGAAGAGATTCTATGATTCATTAGATATTTTAGAGTTAATGTTTAACACTTGTTCCTCAATTGAGTCCAGTTTACGCAAACGTAAATCAATAGCTTCAAGTTTTGACATAATTACCGTATTGTCGATAATCGGTGAGACTGGATTATTATAATGCTGCGTTTGCGACTGTGGCATCTGAGGCGGCGGTGTCATAGGCATTGCGTTTGGACTCTGTATATAAGATCCCATCATATTAGGGATGTAAGGCTGTTGTAATTGATGTAAAAAAGCTACCGTTACCTACATTAGACAGAGTTGACGGTGATAACTGATCACTTTGATCCATAGCGGTCCTTTTTTTGTTCAGGCAAAGGATTTCCCGCGTCAGGCGATACCTGAGATTTAGTCCGTTTTCTGTTTTTACCCATTCACTGTCATTAATAGAACTGGTTTATGTATATGAAGTATTCAATTGTCACGTTACTAAGCCATTTCCACACAAAAACAGTTTTGAAGTTTTATTAAATATCCAGTTTTTATAAATATTTATCACAACGAGTAGAAATAAACCGCCATCTTGTCGCATGCGCACATATAACATACCAATTGTGATTATTATAATTGTGACATATAAAGCTGATCTGATTGTTTAATTAGTTGACACTTTATAAGCATTGATAAATAACAATAAATAATGAATTGTGAATGTTCATTCTTGTATTTCATGAATGTTTGCGGAGTTATTTATTGGAACATTTTTGATAACAGTAAAATGTTATGGAATTAACATACATAAGTCAGATGTAAAAATATTTAATGATGTATATAAAGAAATGTATTTTGTATGAATAACGTCTGGATTTTAAAATTAGTCGCATATATATTATATTGTAGTATATTAAGGGAAATAAATTTTACAAAACATGCTTTTCAGAAATAACTTCTCTTGAAAAATTCATATATTAACATCAAGTAATTGGTAGTTGTTATGTTAAAGTGACATTATGCCCATCCAAGTATATATAGTGAGTGAAAAGTCAGTTTACATTTTGCCATAATTCCTTTCAGTTTTAAAATTTACTTCGACTGAAAGATTTATATAACTCACGTGGTCCAATGAATTTCTATACATATTTATTGGAACTTACTTGTGATGTTCAATTTATAAAAAAAGAGTTAGGCAGTCTTTTTATATTAAAACCAGATTTATATTTTATCATAGACATTTTTCAGGTGATTTTGTCAGTCAGTGTAATAACAGTCTATTAGTCAATTTGCATAATGTGTGAGTGTGTTTGCGTGCGCACACATGGTGTGCCAGACTCTTGCATTTTTATATTTATAATCGGGCAATTTCCCTTGACTTTCAAACTTTACTTCAAAGTTAAGTAATTGTTTTGTGCGAATATACTACGGATCCTGTATGTTTTGTAATTGATATTGCTACTGTGTGTATATCACACTTGCAAATAATTATATAATTACATACATGTATGTATATAATTATGCAAATTAAAAAATGTTTAAACATCGAAGAATATGTAAAATGTGTACTGCAAATATGTGTGCACATTATATTTAATCAATAATTACATGCATTCGTTCCTTATTGGAAAATTTGACTTAGAATTTATAGAAAATAAATTTCTAATTACCTCCCTTTATTTACATGAAATGTTAAATTGGGTTATATCTTCATAAATAATACTTATTGGAACTAACAATATTCACAAATCCTAATGTGAGCATCATATTCATGAAATAAAACCATGAAAAGAATTGTGTTACAGGATCTTTAAATTTGAACATAATCATGAAATCACAACACGACTTGGTTATTTAAGCCTCTTAGGTCATTTTCAAATGCTGAAAATTTACAGGGAATGTTCAATTTTAATTAAACTATAAACTGAAATAATCAGCCGTCATGTATATAACCATTAAGAATCGAATACTTCCATTCGGCGCTTTAAATAGACATTTGTGACTTAGTGGTAAAAGTCGATGATTTCGAACCCCTTACGCCTCACAGATATATATGTTGCACGCAAAACTGAAACCGGGAATTTTCTAAGTTCTAAAAGGGCCATAAATAAGTCAAATGTCATGCTAGAGTTATGGAGCTTAGACAAAGACTTTCAATAATAATGTCCGAAACATATTTACAGATTTATTCTAAACTACCTTCATTTGTATTGAAGACCTAGGCTGGCATACACAATCTTTACCGACATTTGTTTCAATCGGAACACCTTAACGATTGTTCATATTCATTTCGGACATATCACGGATCGCGTGGACGTAAAATTGCCTGACAAGAAGCGTGTAGGTTTAGAGATATATTAAAATATAAAATACAAGATTGCATTTGAGAAAAATGCTATGCCATCGCATTAATATAACAGAAGTGTAGGAACAGATTTTTTTTGTTTCTATACGATAGAAGATTGTCATAATGCATAAATCCCTGACATAATCTAATTCTTATTATCAGATAAATGGTTAAATATATTGTTAATCCATTAACAGATCAGAGTAGGAATATATCAATGCACTTGAGTGTAGTGAATTTTGTGGTGAAGGTCATATTTCACACAGCCTAAATTTCACGACTACATCAAAGGACAACACAGAAAGACACTTTGTCAAAATCTAGGTCAGCTGATATCAAAGTTAACTTTATATCTTAATCTGTGCACATGGTTCAAATGTTATAGCTGTACATCAAAGGACAAGAAAGTAGGTCACATCATCAAAATCTAGGTCACCTGATATCAAAGTTCAATTTTACAACGAAAACTGTGCACATGGTCAAAATTTCATTGCTGTACATCAAAGGGCCAGGCAAAATTTTGATCCAAGGGTTTAATTCAAAACAATCTTGATACAGGTCCACCAAACAACATTTCAAGTCAAATATCTAAGCTGTAGCTTTCTCCCATTCAGAAAACATTTGTTTATTTTCTGTTTTTTACTATGTGTACATAATGAGAATCACTGCCCCCGGGCAGGGCCAATTTTGACACCAGGGGAAAAATTTGAACAACTTTGGTAGAGGACCTATAGATGATATTATATAGCAAACATCAAAGCTCTAAGCCTTGTACCTTCAGACAATTTTTTTTTATTTTTGTATACTCTATGTACATAATGAAAATCAATAACCCCCGGGGCGGAACCAATTTTGACCCTAGGGCTATAATTTGAACAATCTTGGTAGAAGTTCACTTCGCAAAGTCTCCTGCCATATATTTAGCCTCTAGCCTTGTCAATTCAGAGAAGATTTTTCAAGTTTTTACTTTATACATAAAAGGAAAACTATCGCCTCTGGGGCAGGGCAATTTTAACACTAGGGTCATAATTAATAAACTTTATTAGAGGACCCATAGATGATATTATATACCAAATATCAAAGCTCTAAGCTTTGTACCTTCAGACAAGAAGATTTTTTAATTTTTTACTATATGTACATAGTGAAAATCAATGACCCTGGGGTGGGGCCAATTTTGACACCAGGGCTATAATTTGTACAATCTTCCTAGAGGTTCACTTCACAGAGGTTCCATGCAAAATATCTTAACTCTAGCCTTTGTAAATTTAGAGAAGTTGTTTTTTTTAAAGTTTTTACCAATATATACAAATAAGGAAAACCTATGGCCCCCGGGGTGGGACTAATTTTGACACTAGAGGCAAAATTTGAACAACTTTGGTAGAGTACCTATAGATGATATCATTTACCAAATATTAAAGCTCTAAGCCTTGTACCTTCAGACAATAAGATTTTTTGCTTTTTTACTATATGTATATATTGAAAATCGATGACCCCCGGTGCGGGGCAATTTTGACCCCAGGGCTATAATTTGAACAATCTTGCTAGACGTTCACTACACAATGTTTCAAGCAAAATATCTAAACTCTAGCATTTGTAAATTGCTAGAAGAATTTTTTTTTTAAGTTTTTACTGTAAATTTTTACTATATAAATATAAGGAAAACCAATGACTCCCGGGGCTGGCCGATTTTAACCCCAGGGCTATAATTCGAACAATCTGGGTAGAGGTCTACCAGACAATGCCTTATGCAAAATATCTAAGCTCTATGCCGTTTGGGTCTTTACAATAAGGCATTTTAAGTTTTTACTATATGAACATATAGTGAAAATCAATGACCCCGACCCCCGGGGCGGAGCCGATTATGACCCCAGGGCTATAATTTGAACAATCTTGGTAAGGGTCTACCAGACAATGCCTTATGCAAAATATTAGGAAAACCTATGACCCCTGGGGGCAGGGCCAATTTTGACCCCAGGGCTTTAATTTGAACAACTATATAAATATAAGGAAAATCAATGACCCCCGGGGCGTGGCCGATTTTAACCCCTGGGCTATAACTTGAACAATCTGGGTAGAAGTCTACCAGACAATGCCTTATACAAAATATCTAAGCTCTAGGCCTTTTTGGTCTTTACAAGAAGGCATTTTAAGTTTTTACTGTATGTACATATAGTGAAAATCAATGACCCCCGGGACGGGGCCGATTTTGACCCGAGGGCTATAATTTGAACAATCTTGGTTAGGGTCTACCAGACAATGCCTTATGCAAAACATAAGGAAAACCTATGACCCCTGGGGGCAGGGCCAATTTTGACCCCAGGGCTTTAATTTTGACAACTTTGGTAAGGGACCTAAAGAAAATATTATATACCAAATGTAAGCTCTAAGCCTTGTACGGTTGAAGTTGTACCTTTAAACAAGAAGGTATCTTAAGTTTTACTATATGTACATATAGTAAAATTCAATAACCCCCGGGGCGGGGCCGATTTTGACCCCAGGGCTTTAATTTGAACAATCTTGGTAGAGGTCCACCAGACAATGCCTTATGCAAAATATTCAAGCTCTAGGCCTTTGTGGGCCTTAACAAGAAGATTTTTTAAATTTTTTCTTATAATTCCTTTTGGTTGCCATGGCAGCCAGATTTCTGCATGGAATGAAATTCTTTAAACAACTTTGAAAGCCTTCACGCAAGGATCAATCCTGCCAAGTTTGGTTGAAATTGGACTAGTGGGTTTTCACAAGAAGATTTTTTAAGTTCACTTTATAATATATATAACACACAAACACTCATACACACAGGTGAATCGCTATATGCCACCGCATCGCAGATGCTGCGGTGGCATAATAATTAAGAAAATTTAAGTTACTGTCAGGTATTTTATTATGTAATTCAGTGTTCCTCATATTTTTGTAGTGATTTAAGACACATACATGTACGTATACTGTAGTGTATTTCTTCTTGAATTTAAATTATTGCCAACTGCAGTATGGTCTATTTTACGACGCCGTCCGTTGCTATGAAAAAAACTATCGGAAGTAGTATTTTTTTTCGCGCATGTGCAATCTGCGTAGGGCAGATCACTATTTTAAGAATTTATATACAGTATATAAATAACCATCTGTATTTCCCCTGCTTAACATCTGGATTAGTTTAAGTTACACTACAGTGAGAAAAAAGGTATTAATGAGTGTCTGTAACACAGTGACAAGTAAAGGCTGAAAAGGTCTTTTATAAAGGTTAGAAGGACAGGTGAATAAATAAGATATTTCATGGTAATCTCTACATCATTGTGATAGCACAAAGATGTATGTAAAATGTAATGTCAACTATGTATATACAGAAAATAAGCAATAGCATCAATATAATTTATAGTATAATTATTACACTTCATAAAAAGTAAATGAAAACATAAACAAACGCCCTCTCAAAACAGGTGATTACCAAACCTATAACGTATTGAAAGCTAAACCTGTAATATATAAAATGTTATATACTGAGTACACACATTATAATGAAATTTGTTTGTTTTGTTTACGAATATTTCGGAGCACCTTAATTAACGATTATCTTGGACTTATCATGGATCGATTGGACGTAAAATGAAAGGTGTAGGTTCTAGATATATAATGATAATTCACCTGTTTTGAGAGGGCGTTTTTTATGTTTTCATTTTCTTTTTATGAAGTGTAATATTTATACTATAAATAATATTGATGCTAAAAAAGTTAAATTAATGTAACTCGGTGTTCTTCATATTTTTGTAGTGTTTTGAGAGACATACATGTACGTATTCTTTAGTGTATTTATCCATGAATTTAAATTATTACCAACTGCAGTATGGACATTTCTACGAACGCGGTCCGTTGCTATGAAAAAATCGATCGGAAGTAGTATTTTTTCGCGCATATGCAATCTGCGTAGGGCAGATCACTTATGAATAACCCACATGACTACTTAATCTGTATTTCCCCTGATAATTATCTGAATTAGTTTAAGTTATACTACAGTGAAAAAAGGTATTAATGTTGTAAGAACATGAGTGTCAACCTGTAAGCACAGTGAGAAGTAAAGGCTGAAAAGGTCTTTTATAGCGAGCTCGACGAGCTGGCCCGAAGGGCCTGCTCGCAAAGCGAGCTTTACGGTAACGCGAGTACCGTGGTGATGGTTTTGAAAACTTTCGTCCAAAGTACCGAATAAGACACATCGCACCTTTTCGAATTTCAAGATAACGATAAAATCCGATGTACTCTGATTGAAAACGGAAGCGTAGACTGGTGTCCTGCGCACTTATATAGGAACCATAATAGAAAGGGGGAACCAGAATAAACGAAAGCAGTGTATAAAATACCGAATGACAATTTTAAAACAGAAAATGTAAAATAAAAATGAACGATTATTTTAAACTCTCTTACGGTAAAAGAAAATATCGAGCTCGCTTTGAGGCTTTGCCTTTTTCATATTAAAGTTAATCTCTACACCACCGTGAATGCACAAAGATGTATGTAATATGTAATTTAAACTTTGTGTATACAAAAAGTAGTATCATCAATATCATTTATAGTATAATTATTACACTTCAGAAATAGTAAATGAAAACATAAAAAATGCCCTCAAAACAGGTGATTACTTTATCTATAACGTATTGAAAGTTGAACCTGTAAATTTATTATCTATACAGTATATTTTATATGCTGAGTACACACATTATAATGAAATGTGTTTGTTTTCTTTACGAATATTTTGGCATGCATAATGTGAATAAATATATTATATGTGTACGATGATTTTATCGAGCTATTCAAAATGTCGTGTGTGTGGGTTCACACAATTGCATCTTCTAATCTCGGTCCTTTACGTCAAACACTTCGGATAAGAACACCGAACACAAAAGTCAGAATGCAGAGAACTTGAGAGTCCAATATATTAGACGTAACAGGCTTGTTATAGTTTTTGTCGGTCAAGTCTGACGTCTAATAGTTATTGCTCAAAAACGCATAGCATCATAAAAAAATCCAAAAATGTCTATTGTCCTGCCTTGCAAGCTTTATTCAAAAGATTATCATATTTTCTTTCAATTTCATGCTCAATCATACACAAAAACTGTCAAACGATGTACTTATCAATTTAAAATAAAATATAAACATCAATCTGTTTTTGTCTATCAGCCATACTGGTTAAACAAGGTGCTTTACAGATTGATTCCAAATTTTTGAACGGAAAAATATATTCAAACACACTGACGGTGCATGAGCAATTATTTCGTTATAAAAATATTCCGTTAGATTGTTCTGACTCAGTTAAATGCTTGCATTTGAATTAGCCAATCAGATTTCGCGCACTTTACGGCCGCCATTTGTTTATCGGCTGTAAACGGAATTGAAATACATGAGAGGATTTAATCATGATTTTTCGGATGTGACAGTTTAATTATTTTGACAAAAGGTATTTATTTTTTAGTTTTGTTCATAAATAGGTCAAAAAATATGTAAATACACGCTGTCTTCATTGTTTTTCGTTCCGCCCGATTTTCTGGCGGAACATGCTATGGGTTTTTGAGCAATTTCGATATGACGTTGCTTTACCCAGAAGCAAAAATATCTCAAAGCGACGTCATATTTATAGGACTAAGAACTTGAGTTCTTATGATAACTTGACGGGATTTCGTCGGAAACCTTTTGTATAAACAATCAGAGACAATCATCAAAAGTGGTAATTTTCACCTTTAAAAAGTGTGATTTAGGTTTTAAATTAAGGTTTAATAATTAAATTTGCCTTACATCTTGTATCATGTGTCAAAAACTAATTTATAGTCCATTTTTTATCACCTCAAGGTCCTCTTCATGTTTAAAATCTGGTAATTTTGAGTATAATTCCCAATATATTATAATAATTATAACAATAATTACTGTTTAACAAGCATCTTTAACGTCTTTTACCTAAATAAACTATGATCAAATCTATATTTAAATACATTAAATCGCAAAACATGTATCTCCTCCATAAGGCTGCAAACCAAAGGGAAATAACTCGTGAATTAATATAGGTATCAGGCTATAATAATTACCGTACTGTCCATTCTGTACATAACGCAGATGTTGAAATAATCCAAAAATAATGCTGAATTGTGCAACATGGGAGGGGGTGACCACTTCGCACAGGAAAAGGACGATGTTTAAAGGTACATGTTCTTCGAATTAAAAGAAATAAATCAGCGCATACCACTGATAGGACATTATATATTCTAGAACTCATAATAAACTGTTGTAATGATTTATTTCATAATTACTTTAACAAATATTAATAGTTGTATGTAATGAATTGACTTTAGAATGAATATTGCATAAGAGATCTGATAAATTTATTCATGTTAGTATAAAACTTCGCCGTTACTGTCTGACCAAGGGGGTACGGTATGGCTCAGTATCACGCCGTCGACGCAAAAGAAGACAATGAATATCATTTTTTTCTGTGCAGATGAGACGACTTTTAACTTCTTAGGTGAAGGCGATCACGGTTTTTTTTCACATAGATGACTGATTTCGAGGCAAATCCATATCTCACCAACAGTCATTATTCGTCGCAAGAATAATTAAATTTACATTTCTGCATTTGCTTCATTCAGCTATGTTTGTGTGTCGTAATTTGTTTTGTAAATTCAACACGATCATCTCTCTATTAAATTAATCTGGAAGTGTCAGATAAATTGTCCATTCAAAAATTTAAAATTTTAAATTTTTAAAACCCAAAAACCCTTTAACCTTGATTTTTACTTTTTAAAGTTTTTAACCATTTACATATATCCCATATGTTTTGATCTCATAAATCAAAAAAATCATCACCATCATAACATCTGATTTTTAAAAACATAAAAAATTTTATGTTTTAACAGAATTTAAAAATTTTAAATAATCAAATTTTTACTTTATTGGAAAATTTAAAGAAAATTTGGGCTTTTCCCAAACCAAAACCATTTTTCCCGTTCGTAATAAAAACATGCCATTTTTCATATATCATCATCAAAATCATCATCGCATGAGTTTTACAAACATAATAATTGTTATTTCTAATATAACTTTTATGAGTTTGCTTAATCAAACTAGTACACAATTTGTTCATCGCCACCAAGCTTCTTTGTCATTTTGTAATATACACTACACATTATTTCAGCAGTCTTCGTTCATAAACCACTCCCTATTGGAGTTAAAAGAGACTGACAAAAGCATGATTGTTTCAAAACTTTTTATTCACAGTTTGTACAGTGTAATGTTGTCAAAATTATATCATGAAGATATCGTTATTTAGAAAATGATCTTACAAAAACATGTAGTAGATATTTACAATTTTAAATAGTCAAGAAACTTTGATATCCAATCATCATTTCTTCTCTTTTGTGTGTATTTTCATATGTTTTGTAAGTCTACTTTTTGTTGCAAATTGTATCACATAATTCGCATGGATATTTCTTCTCTTCCGAATGTATCAGCATATGTTCTTTAAGATAAATGTGTCGGGCAAAAAACTTTTCACAAATTTTACATTTGTATTCCTTCTCTCCTGTATGTATTGCCATATGTGCGACAAGATAGCTTTTTTGAGTAAACCGTCTGTCACAGATTTTCGCACACATTTTTTACATTCTTCTGAATGTATTTTCATATGTCTACTAAGATAACGTTTTTGAGCGAATGCTTTGTCACATATTTCACATTTGTATTTCTTCTCTCCTGTGTGTAGTAACATATGTGTTTTAAGATTATTACTTGCATTAAATGACCTTTCACACATACTGCATTGATATTTCTTCTCTCCAGTATGTGTCCCCACGTGTATTTCAAGAGAACCTTTTCTAGAAAATGCTCTGTCGCAGATTTCACATTTATATGCTCTTTCCCCTGTATGTGTAATCAAATGTGATTTAAGGATAGTTTTATGAGAAAACGAACGGTCACAAATATCACATTTATATTCCTTTTCTCCAGTATGAATAATCATATGTGATATAAGTAAAGATTTGTGAAAAAACGAACGGTCACAAGTATCACATTTAAATTTCTTTTCTCCGGTGTGTGTAATCAAATGCCTTTTAAGATTACTGTTTTGAGTAAATGTTTTATCACATATTTCACATTGAAATTTCACTCCAGTGTGTCTCGCCATATGTAATTTTAGAGAATTAAAATGTGGATAGGATTTTTCACATATTTCACATTTATATTTCCCTAAGCCTGTGTGTATCGTCATATGTCGTTGGAAAGTATGGTTATCAGCAAATGATTTGTCACATATTTTACATCGGTATTTCTTCTCGCCCGTATGTGCTCTCATATGTCTGTCAAAAGTACTTTTTATAGAAAATGACTTATCGCAGATTTTGCATTGATGATTTTTCTCTCCTGTATGAATTCTCATATGTCGTTTAAGATATTTATTTCGAGAAAATGATTTGTCACATATTTTGCATTCATATTGTTTTTCTCCTGTGTGTATTGTTAAATGCTCTTTCAAATAATGTTGATGAGAAAATGATTTTTCACAGATTTCGCATTGAAAACTTGTATCACTGGTGTGTATTATCATATGTTTTTTAAGAGTTTGTTCATTAGCAAATGATCCTTCACAGACTCCACATCTATATTCTTCTCCAGTGTGCATTGTCAAATGTTAACCAGTATATACTTATTTTGGTCACAAATATGACCTCTTATTCATAATAAGATTCCTTTCAAATAACTTCTATTCGTAGTATTGTTTACACAGATATGACAATCTAAAACTTGTACGTGTTCTGTATTCGCGCGAATTTTGCATCTGGGTTTCTTGATGCCTAAAATTGTAAAAAAGACAAAAAACAACATAATTACGTCCTGCATCGAAGATTTGCGATATATTTTTTAAATATATATACTGGTATAGTCAACAGTTTTCATCTATTCAAACTCAATAAACCTTATAGTTTTATATATGCATAAATCATACTTCATAATATCGTAAATAATTGATATGATGAATATTCTATCTGTTCAAACTTGTATCTTTCAGTTACAGTTTCCGTTCCTTTTCTTGTATGTACAGATAAATATATGAAAACAGATAATAAGAAAGGATGTAATATAGAAATTAATTCAGCAGTCGCTTTTACCTCGAGTTCTTAACCCCAAAATAAGAGAGTTTTCCTGGTGATATTATTCTTTCAACTTGATATAAATCGTGGTGAAAATATGTCTAAACTTTTTAAGTAATATTAAAGTCAAGATACAATGTAATGATGTCCAAGCACAAATGAATTGACGCTCTTATAAGTGCAAGATTGATATTAAATTTACTAAAACATTGAAAATTATTTCCGGTACTATTTAATTGCTTGAAAGATCTAATTAAATTTATATAGACACTCGGAAGTACTCTATTTATTATTTTACTTTCACTTCAAAATCTTGTATCGATAATTAGTCAATCAAATTAAATAGACCCTCATTGTCACTGTAATTAGCACATAGTTAACTATTTTCCAGTATTCGTTCAAGCAATTAAAGAGAACTTCCAGACAAAAATCAATTAGGTAATGTTTAATTAGGGAGACAGTTACAATATAATTGTGACATATAAAGCTGATCTGATCGTTTAATTAGTTGACACTTTATAAGCATTGATAAATAACAATAAATAATTGCCAGCCCGCATAGCTCAATCGGTTAGAGCGCGAGACTTGTAATCTCGACATTGTGGGTTCGATTCCCGGGCTGGCCAACTAAAATTACTAATCAGTCTTTCGGATGAGACTTTAAATCGAGGTCCCGTGTATGGGTGCTTAAACACTTGGCACGCTAAAGAACCAGGAGAAGCTTCTGGAATTTGGGCATCTTTCTGTATCTGTAATTGCACTATCCTCCAAAAAATAAAATGACTAATACTCTTCTGGAGGACTCGCCCATATGGGCAACCGGTGGCGAGTATAAATGAACGCAAATACACACAAAAATAAATAATGAATTGTGAATATTCATTCTTGTATTTCATGAATGTATGCGGAGTTATTTATTTGAAAATTTTTGATAACTGTAAAATGTTATGGAATTAACATACATAATTCAGATGTAAAAATATTTAATATATAAAGAAATGTATTTTGTATGAATAACATCTGGGGATTTAAAAGTGATAGACGCATATATATTATTTTGTGGATATTTAGAGTATAAAATTTAAAAAAAAAAT